>NW_025814039.1:706133-985700 GCF_021917145.1 Hypomesus transpacificus
AAAAGCACTTTAAAGCGATAAAAAATGAAAGTCTCCAAAACAGAATCTAATGGCTGCACATTTACAAAACACTTTCTTCATACATACACAGCCACAGAAACATGTTTTAACAGTTAAAGTAACAAGAAAAAACTGTTCAGCCAGAAGTTACATGGCAAACATTGTAAGACTCTACTCAGGAGCTGAAAAGCACCTGAAAGCAATAAGAAAATGAAAGTCTTAAAAACAGAATATAATGGCTACACATTTACAAAACACAGTTTCCATACATACACAGCCACAGAAACATGTTATAACAGTTAAAACAAAAAGAAAGCATTCAAAGAAGTTACATGCCAACGTTGAAAAAGCATTGAAAACGCTACTCAAGAGCTGAAACACACTTACAAGCAGTAAAGAAATGAAAGTCTAAAAAACGGAATCTAAAGGCTAAATACCTTCACAAAACACGTTTACCATGCATTAACAGCCACAGAAACATGTTGTAACAGTTAAAGTACAAGAAAACCATTCAGCCAGAAGTTACATGCCAAACATTGTAAAACTCTATTCAGGAGCTGAAAAGCACTTTAAAAGCAATAAAAAATGAAAGTCTCCAAAACAGAATCTAATGGCTACACATTTACAAAACACTTTCTTCATACATACACAGCCACAGAAACATGTTTTAACAGTTAAAGTAACAAGAAAAAACTGTTCAGCCAGAAGTTACATGCCAAACATTGTAAGACTCTATTCAGGAGCTGAAAAGCACCTGAAAGCAATAAGAAAATGAAAGTCTTAAAAACAGAATATAATGGCTACACATTTACAAAACACACCGTTTCCATACATACACAGCCACAGAAACATGTTATAACAGTTAAAACAAAAAGAAAGCATTCAAAGAAGTTACATGCCAACGTTGAAAAAGCATTGAAAACGCTACTCAAGAGCTGAAACACACTTACAAGCAGTAAAGAAATGAAAGTCTAAAAAAACGGAATCTAAAGGCTAAATACCTTCACAAAACACGTTTACCATGCATTAACAGCCACAGAAACATGTTGTAACAGTTAAAGTACAAGAAAACAATTCAGCCAGAAGTTACATGCCAAACATTGTAAAACTCTATTCAGGAGCTGAAAAGCACTTTAAAGCAATAAAAAATGAAAGTCTCCAAAACAGAATCTAATGGCTACACATTTACAAAACACTTTCTTCATACATACACAGCCACAGAAACATGTTTTAACAGTTAAAGTAACAAGAAAAAACTGTTCAGCCAGAAGTTACATGCCAAACATTGTAAGACTCTATTCAGGAGCTGAAAAGCACCTGAAAGCAATAAGAAAATGAAAGTCTTAAAAACAGAATATAATGGCTACACATTTACAAAACACAGTTTCCCATACATACACAGCCACAGAAACATGTTATAACAGTTAAAACAAAAAGAAAGCATTCAAAGAAGTTACATGCCAACGTTGAAAAAGCATTGAAAACGCTACTCAAGAGCTGAAACACACTTACAAGCAGTAAAGAAATGAAAGTCTAAAAAACGGAATCTAAAGGCTAAATACCTTCACAAAACACGTTTACCATGCATTAACAGCCACAGAAACATGTTGTAACAGTTAAAGTACAAGAAAACCATTCAGCCAGAAGTTACATGCCAAACATTGTAAAACTCTATTCAGGAGCCGAAAAGCACTTTAAAGCAATAAAAAATGAAAGTCTCCAAAACAGAATCTAATGGCTACACATTTACAAAACACTTTCTCTCATACATACACAGCCACAGAAAACATGTTTTAACAGTTAAAGTAACAAGAAAAAACTGTTCAGACCAGAAGTTACATGCCAAACATTGTAAGACTCTATTCAGGAGCTGAAAAGCACCTGAAAGCAATAAGAAAATGAAAGTCTTAAAAACAGAATATAATGGCTACACATTTACAAAACACCGTTTCCATACATACACAGCCACAGAAACATGTTATAACAGTTAAAACAAAAAGAAAGCATTCAAAGAAGTTACATGCCAACGTTGAAAAAGCATTGAAAACGCTACTCAAGAGCTGAAACACACTTACAAGCAGTAAAGAAATGAAAGTCTAAAAAACGGAATCTAAAGGCTAAATACCTTCACAAAACACGTTTACCATGCATTAACAGCCACAGAAACATGTTGTAACAGTTAAAGTACAAGAAAACCATTCAGCCAGAAGTTACATGCCAAACATTGTAAAACTCTATTCAGGAGCCGAAAAGCACTTTAAAGCAATAAAAAATGAAAGTCTCCAAAACAGAATCTAATGGCTACACATTTACAAAACACTTTCTTCATACATACACAGCCACAGAAACATGTTTTAACAGTTAAAGTAACAAGAAAAAACTGTTCAGCCAGAAGTTACATGCCAAACATTGTAAGACTCTATTCAGGAGCTGAAAAGCACCTGAAAGCAATAAGAAAATGAAAGTCTTAAAAACAGAATATAATGGCTACACATTTACAAAACACCGTTTCCATACATACACAGCCACAGAAACATGTTATAACAGTTAAAACAAAAAGAAAGCATTCAAAGAAGTTACATGCCAACGTTGAAAAAGCATTGAAAACGCTACTCAAGAGCTGAAACACACTTACAAGCAGTAAAGAAATGAAAGTCTAAAAAACGGAATCTAAAGGCTAAATACCTTCACAAAACACGTTTACCATGCATTAACAGCCACAGAAACATGTTGTAACAGTTAAAGTACAAGAAAACAATTCAGCCAGAAGTTACATGCCAAACATTGTAAAACTCTATTCAGGAGCTGAAAAGCACTTTAAAGCAATAAAAAATGAAAGTCTCCAAAACAGAATCTAATGGCTACACATTTACAAAACACTTTCTTCATACATACACAGCCACAGAAACATGTTTTAACAGTTAAAGTAACAAGAAAAAACTGTTCAGCCAGAAGTTACATGCCAAACATTGTAAGACTCTATTCAGGAGCTGAAAAGTACCTGAAAGCAATAAGAAGATGAAAGTCTTAAAAACAGAATATAATGGCTACACATTTACAAAACACAGTTTCCATACATACACAGCCACAGAAACATGTTATAACAGTTAAAACAAAAAGAAAGCATTCAAAGAAGTTACATGCCAACGTTGAAAAAGCATTGAAAACGCTACTCAAGAGCTGAAACACACTTACAAGCAGTAAAGAAATGAAAGTCTAAAAAACGGAATCTAAAGGCTAAATACCTTCACAAAACACGTTTACCATGCATTAACAGCCACAGAAACATGTTGTAACAGTTAAAGTACAAGAAAACCATTCAGCCAGAAGTTACATGCCAAACATTGTAAAACTCTATTCAGGAGCTGAAAAGCACTTTAAAGCAATAAAAAATGAAAGTCTCCAAAACAGAATCTAATGGCTACACATTTACAAAACACTTTCTTCATACATACACAGCCACAGAAACATGTTTTAACAGTTAAAGTAACAAGAAAAAACTGTTCAGCCAGAAGTTACATGCCAAACATTGTAAGACTCTATTCAGGAGCTGAAAAGTACCTGAAAGCAATAAGAAGATGAAAGTCTTAAAAACAGAATATAATGGCTACACATTTACAAAACACAGTTTCCATACATACACAGCCACAGAAACATGTTATAACAGTTAAAACAAAAAGAAAGCATTCAAAGAAGTTACATGCCAACGTTGAAAAAGCATTGAAAACGCTACTCAAGAGCTGAAACACACTTACAAGCAGTAAAGAAATGAAAGTCTAAAAAACGGAATCTAAAGGCTAAATACCTTCACAAAACACGTTTACCATGCATTAACAGCCACAGAAACATGTTGTAACAGTTAAAGTACAAGAAAACCATTCAGCCAGAAGTTACATGCCAAACATTGTAAAACTCTATTCAGGAGCTGAAAAGCACTTTAAAGCAATAAAAAATGAAAGTCTCCAAAACAGAATCTAATGGCTACACATTTACAAAACACTTTCTTCATACATACACAGCCACAGAAACATGTTTTAACAGTTAAAGTAACAAGAAAAAACTGTTCAGCCAGAAGTTACATGCCAAACATTGTAAGACTATTCAGGAGCTGAAAAGCACCTGAAAGCAATAAGAAAATGAAAGTCTTAAAAACAGAATATAATGGCTACACATTTACAAAACACCGTTTCCATACATACACAGCCACAGAAACATGTTATAACAGTTAAAACAAAAAGAAAGCATTCAAAGAAGTTACATGCCAACGTTGAAAAAGCATTGAAAACGCTACTCAAGAGCTGAAACACACTTACAAGCAGTAAAGAAATGAAAGTCTAAAAAACGGAATCTAAAGGCTAAATACCTTCACAAAACACGTTTACCATGCATTAACAGCCACAGAAACATGTTGTAACAGTTAAAGTACAAGAAAACAATTCAGCCAGAAGTTACATGCCAAACATTGTAAAACTCTATTCAGGAGCTGAAAAGCACTTTAAAGCAATAAAAAATGAAAGTCTCCAAAACAGAATCTAATGGCTACACATTTACAAAACACTTTCTTCATACATACACAGCCACAGAAAATGTTTTAACAGTTAAAGTAACAAGAAAAAACTGTTCAGCCAGAAGTTACATGCCAAACATTGTAAGACTCTATTCAGGAGCTGAAAAGTACCTGAAAGCAATAAGAAGATGAAAGTCTTAAAAACAGAATATAATGGCTACACATTTACAAAACACAGTTTCCATACATACACAGCCACAGAAACATGTTATAACAGTTAAAACAAAAAGAAAGCATTCAAAGAAGTTACATGCCAACGTTGAAAAAGCATTGAAAACGCTACTCAAGAGCTGAAACACACTTACAAGCAGTAAAGAAATGAAAGTCTAAAAAACGGAATCTAAAGGCTAAATACCTTCACAAAACACGTTTACCATGCATTAACAGCCACAGAAACATGTTGTAACAGTTAAAGTACAAGAAAACCATTCAGCCAGAAGTTACATGCCAAACATTGTAAAACTCTATTCAGGAGCTGAAAAGCACTTTAAAGCAATAAAAAATGAAAGTCTCCAAAACAGAATCTAATGGCTACACATTTACAAAACACTTTCTTCATACATACACAGCCACAGAAACATGTTTTAACAGTTAAAGTAACAAGAAAAAACTGTTCAGCCAGAAGTTACATGCCAAACATTGTAAGACTCTATTCAGGAGCTGAAAAGTACCTGAAAGCAATAAGAAGATGAAAGTCTTAAAAACAGAATATAATGGCTACACATTTACAAAACACAGTTTCCATACATACACAGCCACAGAAACATGTTATAACAGTTAAAACAAAAAGAAAGCATTCAAAGAAGTTACATGCCAACGTTGAAAAAGCATTGAAAACGCTACTCAAGAGCTGAAACACACTTACAAGCAGTAAAGAAATGAAAGTCTAAAAAACGGAATCTAAAGGCTAAATACCTTCACAAAACACGTTTACCATGCATTAACAGCCACAGAAACATGTTGTAACAGTTAAAGTACAAGAAAACCATTCAGCCAGAAGTTACATGCCAAACATTGTAAAACTCTATTCAGGAGCTGAAAAGCACTTTAAAGCAATAAAAAATGAAAGTCTCCAAAACAGAATCTAATGGCTACACATTTACAAAACACTTTCTTCATACATACACAGCCACAGAAACATGTTTTAACAGTTAAAGTAACAAGAAAAAACTGTTCAGCCAGAAGTTACATGCCAAACATTGTAAGACTATTCAGGAGCTGAAAAGCACCTGAAAGCAATAAGAAAATGAAAGTCTTAAAAACAGAATATAATGGCTACACATTTACAAAACACCGTTTCCATACATACACAGCCACAGAAACATGTTATAACAGTTAAAACAAAAAGAAAGCATTCAAAGAAGTTACATGCCAACGTTGAAAAAGCATTGAAAACGCTACTCAAGAGCTGAAACACACTTACAAGCAGTAAAGAAATGAAAGTCTAAAAAACGGAATCTAAAGGCTAAATACCTTCACAAAACACGTTTACCATGCATTAACAGCCACAGAAACATGTTGTAACAGTTAAAGTACAAGAAAACCATTCAGCCAGAAGTTACATGCCAAACATTGTAAAACTCTATTCAGGAGCTGAAAAGCACTTTAAAGCAATAAAAAATGAAAGTCTCCAAAACAGAATCTAATGGCTACACATTTACAAAACACTTTCTTCATACATACACAGCCACAGAAACATGTTTTAACAGTTAAAGTAACAAGAAAAAACTGTTCAGCCAGAAGTTACATGCCAAACATTGTAAGACTCTATTCAGGAGCTGAAAAGCACCTGAAAGCAATAAGAAAATGAAAGTCTTAAAAACAGAATATAATGGCTACACATTTACAAAACACCGTTTCCATACATACACAGCCACAGAAACATGTTATAACAGTTAAAACAAAAAGAAACCATTCAAAGAAGTTACATGCCAACGTTGAAAAAGCATTGAAAACGCTGGTCAAGAGCTGAAACACACTTACAAGCAGTAAAGAAATGAAAGTCTAAAAAACGGAATCTAAAGGCTAAATACCATCACAAAACAAGTTTACCATGCATTAACAGCTACAGAAACATGTTGTAACAGTTAAAGTAACAAGAAAACCATTCAGCGAGAAGTTACATGGCAAACATTGTAAAACTCTATTCAGGAGCTGAAAAGCACTATAAAGCAATAAGAAAATGAATGTCTCCAAAACAGAATCTAATGGCTACACATTTACAAAATACTTTTTCCATACATACATAGCCACAGAAACATGTTATTACAGTTAAAACAACAAGAAAACCATTCAGCCAGAAGTTATATGCCAGCGTTGTAAATGCATTGAAAACGCTACTCAAGAGTTGAGATAAACTTACAAGCAGTAAAAAAATGAAAGTCCAAAAAAAGGAATCTAAAGGCTTAATACCTTCACGAAACACGTTTACTATACATAAACAGCAACAGAAACATGTTTTAACAGTTAAAGTAATAAGAAAACCATTCAGCAAGAAGTCACATGCCAAACATTGTAAAACTCTATTCAGGAGCTGAAAAGCACTTTAAAGCAATAAAAAAATGAAAGTCTCAAAAACTTAATCTAATGGCTAAACATCTTTACAAAACAACTTTCCCATATATACACAGCCACAGAAACATGTTCTAACAGTTAAAGTAATAAGAAAACCATTCAGCAAGAAGTTACATGCCAAACATTGTAAAACTCTATTCAGGAGCTGACAAGCACTTTAAAGCAATAAAAAAATGAAAGTCTCCAAAACAGAATCTAATGGCTAAACATCTTTACAAAACAACTTTTCCATATATACACAGCCACATAAAACATGTTATAACAGTTAAAACAAAAAGAAACCATTCAAACAGAAGTTACATGCCAACATTGTAAAAGCATTGAAAACGCTACTCAAGAGCTGAAACACACCTACAAGCAGTAAAGAAATGAAAGTCTAAAAAAAGGAATCTAAAGGCTAAATACCTTCACGAAACACTGTTTTCTATATATAAACAGCCACAGAAACATGTTTTAACAGTTAAAGTAACAAAAACACCATTCAGCAAGAAGTTACATGCCAAATATTGTAAAACTCTATTCAGGAGCTGAAAAGCACTTTAAAGCAATAAAAAAATCAAAGTCTCAAAAACAGAATCTAATGGCTACACATTTACAAAACACTTTTCCATACATACATAGCCACAGAAACATGTTATAACAGTTAAAACAACAACAAAACCATTCAAACAGAAGTTACGTGCCAAACATTTTAATTAATTGAAAACACTATTCAAGAGCTGAAAAGCACTTACAAGCAGTAAAGAAATGAAAGTCTAAAAAACGGAATCTAAAGGCTAAATACCTTCACAAAACACTGTTTTCTATATATAAACAGCCACAGAAACATGTTTTAACAGTTAAAGTAACAAAAACACCATTCAGCAAGAAGTTACATGCCAAATATTGTAAAACTCTATTCAGGAGCTGAAAAGCACTTTAAAGCAATAAAAAAATCAAAGTCTCAAAAACAGAATCTAATGGCTACACATTTACAAAACACTTTTCCATACATACATAGCCACAGAAACATGTTATAACAGTTAAAACAACAACAAAACCATTCAAACAGAAGTTACATGCCAAACATTTTAATTAATTGAAAACACTATTCAAGAGCTGAAAAGCACTTACAAGCAGTAAAGAAATGAAAGTCTAAAAAACGGAATCTAAAGGCTAAATACCTTCACAAAACACGTTTACCATGCATTAACAGCCACAGAAACATGTTGTAACAGTTAAAGTACAAGAAAACCATTCAGCCAGAAGTTACATGCCAAACATTGTAAAACTCTATTCAGGAGCTGAAAAGCACTTTAAAGCAATAAAAAATGAAAGTCTCCAAAACAGAATCTAATGGCTACACATTTACAAAACACTTTCTTCATACATACACAGCCACAGAAACATGTTTTAACAGTTAAAGTAACAAGAAAAAACTGTTCAGCCAGAAGTTACATGCCAAACATTGTAAGACTCTATTCAGGAGCTGAAAAGCACCTGAAAGCAATAAGAAAATGAAAGTCTTAAAAACAGAATATAATGGCTACACATTTACAAAACACCGTTTCCATACATACACAGCCACAGAAACATGTTATAACAGTTAAAACAAAAAGAAACCATTCAAAGAAGTTACATGCCAACGTTGAAAAAACATTGAAAACGCTACTCAAGAGCTGAAACACACTTACAAGCAGTAAAGAAATGAAAGTCTAAAAAACGGAATCTAAAGGCTAAATACCTTCACAAAACACGTTTACCATGCATTAACAGCCACAGAAACATGTTGTAACAGTTAAAGTACAAGAAAACCATTCAGCCAGAAGTTACATGCCAAACATTGTAAAACTCTATTCAGGAGCTGAAAAGCACTTTAAAGCAATAAAAAATGAAAGTCTCCAAAACAGAATCTAATGGCTACACATTTACAAAACACTTTCTTCATACATACACAGCCACAGAAACATGTTTTAACAGTTAAAGTAACAAGAAAAAACTGTTCAGCCAGAAGTTACATGCCAAACATTGTAAGACTCTATTCAGGAGCTGAAAAGCACCTGAAAGCAATAAGAAAATGAAAGTCTTAAAAACAGAATATAATGGCTACACATTTACAAAACACCGTTTCCATACATACACAGCCACAGAAACATGTTATAACAGTTAAAACAAAAAGAAAGCATTCAAAGAAGTTACATGCCAACGTTGAAAAAGCATTGAAAACGCTACTCAAGAGCTGAAACACACTTACAAGCAGTAAAGAAATGAAAGTCTAAAAAACGGAATCTAAAGGCTAAATACCTTCACAAAACACGTTTACCATGCATTAACAGCCACAGAAACATGTTGTAACAGTTAAAGTACAAGAAAACCATTCAGCCAGAAGTTACATGCCAAACATTGTAAAACTCTATTCAGGAGCTGAAAAGCACTTTAAAGCAATAAAAAATGAAAGTCTCCAAAACAGAATCTAATGGCTACACATTTACAAAACACTTTCTTCATACATACACAGCCACAGAAACATGTTTTAACAGTTAAAGTAACAAGAAAAAACTGTTCAGCCAGAAGTTACATGCCAAACATTGTAAGACTCTATTCAGGAGCTGAAAAGCACCTGAAAGCAATAAGAAAATGAAAGTCTTAAAAACAGAAAATAATGGCTACACATTTACAAAACACCGTTTCCATACATACACAGCCACAGAAACATGTTATAACAGTTAAAACAAAAAGAAACCATTCAAAGAAGTTACATGCCAACGTTGAAAAAGCATTGAAAACGCTACTCAAGAGCTGAAACACACTTACAAGCAGTAAAGAAATGAAAGTCTAAAAAACGGAATCTAAAGGCTAAATACCTTCACAAAACACGTTTACCATGCATGAACAGCCACAGAAACATGTTGTAACAGTTAAAGTAACAAGAAAACCATTCAGCGAGAAGTTACATGCCAAACATTGTAAAACTCTATTCAGGAGCTGAAAAGTACTATAAAGCAATAAGAAAATGAATGTCTCCAAAACAGAATCTAATGGCTACACATTTACAAAATACTTTTTCCATACATACATAGCTACAGAAACATGTTATTACAGTTAAAACAACAAGAAAACCATTCAGCCAGAAGTTACATGCCAACGTTGTAAATGCATTGAAAACGCTACTCAAGAGCTGAGATAAACTTACAAGCAGTAAAAAAATGAATGTCCAAAAAAAGGAATCTAAAGGCTTAATACCTTCACAAAACACGTTTACTATACATAAACAGCCACAGAAACATGTTTTAACAGTTAAAATAATAAGAAAACCATTCAGCAAGAAGTTACATGCCAAACATTGTAAAACTCTATTCAGGAGCTGAAAAGCACTTTAAAGCAATAAAAAAATGAAAGTCTCAAAAACTGAATCTATTGGCTAAACATCTTTACAAAACAACTTTCCCATATATACACAGCCACAGATGCATGTTCTAACAGTTAAAGTAATAAGAAAACCATTCAGCAAGAAGTTACATGCCAAACATTGTAAAACTCTATTCAGGAGCTGAAAAGCACTTTAAAGCAATAAAAAAATGAAAGTCTCAAAAACAGAATCTAATGGCTAAACATCTTTACAAAACAACTTTTCCATATATACACAGCCACATAAAACATGTTATAACAGTTAAAACAAAAAGAAACCATTCAAACAGAAGTTACATGTCAACATTGTAAAAGCATTGAAAACGCTACTCAAGAGCTGAAACACACTTACAAGCAGTAAAGAAATGAAAGTCTAAAAAAAGGAATCTAAAGGCTAAATACCTTCACGAAACACTTTTTCTATATATAAACAGCCACAGAAACATGTTTTAACAGTTAAAGTAACAAAAACACCATTCAGCAAGAAGTTACATGCCAAATATTGTAAAACTCTATTCAGGAGCTGAAAAGCACTTTAAAGCAATAAAAAAATAAAAGTCTCCAAAACAGAATATAATGGCTACACATTTACAAAACACTTTTCCATACATACATAGCCACAGAAACATGTTATAACAGTTAAAACAACAACAAAACCATTCAAACAGAAGTTACATGCCAACGTTGTAAATGCATTGAAAACGCTACTCAAGAGCTGAGATAAACTTACAAGCAGTAAAGAAATGAATGTCCAAAAAAAGGAATCTAAAGGCTTAATACCTTCACGAAACACGTTTACTATACATAAACAGCCACAGAAACATGTTTTAACAGTTAAAATAATAAGAAAACCATTCAGCAAGAAGTTACATGCCAAACATTGTAAAACTCTATTCAGGAGCTGAAAAGCACTTTAAAGCAATAAAAAAATGAAAGTCTCAAAAACTGAATCTAGTGGCTAAACATCTTTACAAAACAACTTTCCCATATATACACAGCCACAGATGCATGTTCTAACAGTTAAAGTAATAAGAAAACCATTCAGCAAGAAGTTACATGCTAAACATTGTAAAACTCTATTCAGGAGCTGAAAAGCACTTTAAAGCAATAAAAAAATGAAAGTCTCAAAAACAGAATCTAATGGCTAAACATCTTTACAAAACAACTTTTCCATATATACACAGCCACATAAAACATGTTATAACAGTTAAAACAAAAAGAAACCATTCAAACAGAAGTTACATGCCAACATTGTAAAAGCATTGAAAACGCTACTCAAGAGCTGAAACACACTTACAAGCAGTAAAGAAATGAAAGTCTAAAAAACGGAATCTAAAGGCTAAATACCTTCACAAAACAAGTTTACCATGCATTAACAGCTACAGAAACATGTTGTAACAGTTAAAGTAACAAGAAAACCATTCAGCGAGAAGTTACATGGCAAACATTGTAAAACTCTATTCAGGAGCTGAAAAGCACTATAAAGCAATAAGAAAATGAATGTCTCCAAAACAGAATCTAATGGCTACACATTTACAAAATACTTTTTCCATACATACATAGCCACAGAAACATGTTATTACAGTTAAAACAACAAGAAAACCATTCAGCCAGAAGTTATATGCCAGCGTTGTAAATGCATTGAAAACGCTACTCAAGAGTTGAGATAAACTTACAAGCAGTAAAAAAATGAAAGTCCAAAAAAAGGAATCTAAAGGCTTAATACCTTCACGAAACACGTTTACTATACATAAACAGCAACAGAAACATGTTTTAACAGTTAAAGTAATAAGAAAACCATTCAGCAAGAAGTCACATGCCAAACATTGTAAAACTCTATTCAGGAGCTGAAAAGCACTTTAAAGCAATAAAAAAATGAAAGTCTCAAAAACTTAATCTAATGGCTAAACATCTTTACAAAACAACTTTCCCATATATACACAGCCACAGAAACATGTTCTAACAGTTAAAGTAATAAGAAAACCATTCAGCAAGAAGTTACATGCCAAACATTGTAAAACTCTATTCAGGAGCTGACAAGCACTTTAAAGCAATAAAAAAATGAAAGTCTCCAAAACAGAATCTAATGGCTAAACATCTTTACAAAACAACTTTTCCATATATACACAGCCACATAAAACATGTTATAACAGTTAAAACAAAAAGAAACCATTCAAACAGAAGTTACATGCCAACATTGTAAAAGCATTGAAAACGCTACTCAAGAGCTGAAACACACCTACAAGCAGTAAAGAAATGAAAGTCTAAAAAAAGGAATCTAAAGGCTAAATACCTTCACGAAACACTGTTTTCTATATATAAACAGCCACAGAAACATGTTTTAACAGTTAAAGTAACAAAAACACCATTCAGCAAGAAGTTACATGCCAAATATTGTAAAACTCTATTCAGGAGCTGAAAAGCACTTTAAAGCAATAAAAAAATCAAAGTCTCAAAAACAGAATCTAATGGCTACACATTTACAAAACACTTTTCCATACATACATAGCCACAGAAACATGTTATAACAGTTAAAACAACAACAAAACCATTCAAACAGAAGTTACGTGCCAAACATTTTAATTAATTGAAAACACTATTCAAGAGCTGAAAAGCACTTACAAGCAGTAAAGAAATGAAAGTCTAAAAAACGGAATCTAAAGGCTAAATACCTTCACAAAACACTGTTTTCTATATATAAACAGCCACAGAAACATGTTTTAACAGTTAAAGTAACAAAAACACCATTCAGCAAGAAGTTACATGCCAAATATTGTAAAACTCTATTCAGGAGCTGAAAAGCACTTTAAAGCAATAAAAAAATCAAAGTCTCAAAAACAGAATCTAATGGCTACACATTTACAAAACACTTTTCCATACATACATAGCCACAGAAACATGTTATAACAGTTAAAACAACAACAAAACCATTCAAACAGAAGTTACATGCCAAACATTTTAATTAATTGAAAACACTATTCAAGAGCTGAAAAGCACTTACAAGCAGTAAAGAAATGAAAGTCTAAAAAACGGAATCTAAAGGCTAAATACCTTCACAAAACACGTTTACCATGCATTAACAGCCACAGAAACATGTTGTAACAGTTAAAGTACAAGAAAACCATTCAGCCAGAAGTTACATGCCAAACATTGTAAAACTCTATTCAGGAGCTGAAAAGCACTTTAAAGCAATAAAAAATGAAAGTCTCCAAAACAGAATCTAATGGCTACACATTTACAAAACACTTTCTTCATACATACACAGCCACAGAAACATGTTTTAACAGTTAAAGTAACAAGAAAAAACTGTTCAGCCAGAAGTTACATGCCAAACATTGTAAGACTCTATTCAGGAGCTGAAAAGCACCTGAAAGCAATAAGAAAATGAAAGTCTTAAAAACAGAATATAATGGCTACACATTTACAAAACACCGTTTCCATACATACACAGCCACAGAAACATGTTATAACAGTTAAAACAAAAAGAAACCATTCAAAGAAGTTACATGCCAACGTTGAAAAAACATTGAAAACGCTACTCAAGAGCTGAAACACACTTACAAGCAGTAAAGAAATGAAAGTCTAAAAAACGGAATCTAAAGGCTAAATACCTTCACAAAACACGTTTACCATGCATTAACAGCCACAGAAACATGTTGTAACAGTTAAAGTACAAGAAAACCATTCAGCCAGAAGTTACATGCCAAACATTGTAAAACTCTATTCAGGAGCTGAAAAGCACTTTAAAGCAATAAAAAATGAAAGTCTCCAAAACAGAATCTAATGGCTACACATTTACAAAACACTTTCTTCATACATACACAGCCACAGAAACATGTTTTAACAGTTAAAGTAACAAGAAAAAACTGTTCAGCCAGAAGTTACATGCCAAACATTGTAAGACTCTATTCAGGAGCTGAAAAGCACCTGAAAGCAATAAGAAAATGAAAGTCTTAAAAACAGAATATAATGGCTACACATTTACAAAACACCGTTTCCATACATACACAGCCACAGAAACATGTTATAACAGTTAAAACAAAAAGAAAGCATTCAAAGAAGTTACATGCCAACGTTGAAAAAGCATTGAAAACGCTACTCAAGAGCTGAAACACTTACAAGCAGTAAAGAAATGAAAGTCTAAAAAACGGAATCTAAAGGCTAAATACCTTCACAAAACACGTTTACCATGCATTAACAGCCACAGAAACATGTTGTTACAGTTAAAGTACAAGAAAACCATTCAGCCAGAAGTTACATGCCAAACATTGTAAAACTCTATTCAGGAGCTGAAAAGCACTTTAAAGCAATAAAAAATGAAAGTCTCCAAAACAGAATCTAATGGCTACACATTTACAAAACACTTTCTTCATACATACACAGCCACAGAAACATGTTTTAACAGTTAAAGTAACAAGAAAAAACTGTTCAGCCAGAAGTTACATGCCAAACATTGTAAGACTCTATTCAGGAGCTGAAAAGCACCTGAAAGCAATAAGAAAATGAAAGTCTTAAAAACAGAAAATAATGGCTACACATTTACAAAACACCGTTTCCATACATACACAGCCACAGAAACATGTTATAACAGTTAAAACAAAAAGAAACCATTCAAAGAAGTTACATGCCAACGTTGAAAAAGCATTGAAAACGCTACTCAAGAGCTGAAACACACTTACAAGCAGTAAAGAAATGAAAGTCTAAAAAACGGAATCTAAAGGCTAAATACCTTCACAAAACACGTTTACCATGCATGAACAGCCACAGAAACATGTTGTAACAGTTAAAGTAACAAGAAAACCATTCAGCGAGAAGTTACATGCCAAACATTGTAAAACTCTATTCAGGAGCTGAAAAGTACTATAAAGCAATAAGAAAATGAATGTCTCCAAAACAGAATCTAATGGCTACACATTTACAAAATACTTTTTCCATACATACATAGCTACAGAAACATGTTATTACAGTTAAAACAACAAGAAAACCATTCAGCCAGAAGTTACATGCCAACGTTGTAAATGCATTGAAAACGCTACTCAAGAGCTGAGATAAACTTACAAGCAGTAAAAAAATGAATGTCCAAAAAAAGGAATCTAAAGGCTTAATACCTTCACGAAACACGTTTACTATACATAAACAGCCACAGAAACATGTTTTAACAGTTAAAATAATAAGAAAACCATTCAGCAAGAAGTTACATGCCAAACATTGTAAAACTCTATTCAGGAGCTGAAAAGCACTTTAAAGCAATAAAAAAATGAAAGTCTCAAAAACTGAATCTAGTGGCTAAACATCTTTACAAAACAACTTTCCCATATATACACAGCCACAGATGCATGTTCTAACAGTTAAAGTAATAAGAAAACCATTCAGCAAGAAGTTACATGCCAAACATTGTAAAACTCTATTCAGGAGCTGAAAAGCACTTTAAAGCAATAAAAAAATGAAAGTCTCAAAAACAGAATCTAATGGCTAAACATCTTTACAAAACAACTTTTCCATATATACACAGCCACATAAAACATGTTATAACAGTTAAAACAAAAAGAAACCATTCAAACAGAAGTTACATGTCAACATTGTAAAAGCATTGAAAACGCTACTCAAGAGCTGAAACACACTTACAAGCAGTAAAGAAATGAAAGTCTAAAAAAAGGAATCTAAAGGCTAAATACCTTCACGAAACACTTTTTCTATATATAAACAGCCACAGAAACATGTTTTAACAGTTAAAGTAACAAAAACTCCATTCAGCAAGAAGTTACATGCCAAATATTGTAAAACTCTATTCAGGAGCTGAAAAGCACTTTAAAGCAATAAAAAAATAAAAGTCTCCAAAACAGAATATAATGGCTACACATTTACAAAACACTTTTCCATACATACATAGCCACAGAAACATGTTATAACAGTTAAAACAACAACAAAACCATTCAAACAGAAGTTACATGCCAACGTTGTAAATGCATTGAAAACGCTACTCAAGAGCTGAGATAAACTTACAAGCAGTAAAGAAATGAATGTCCAAAAAAAGGAATCTAAAGGCTTAATACCTTCACGAAACACGTTTACTATACATAAACAGCCACAGAAACATGTTTTAACAGTTAAAATAATAAGAAAACCATTCAGCAAGAAGTTACATGCCAAACATTGTAAAACTCTATTCAGGAGCTGAAAAGCACTTTAAAGCAATAAAAAAATGAAAGTCTCAAAAACTGAATCTAGTGGCTAAACATCTTTACAAAACAACTTTCCCATATATACACAGCCACAGATGCATGTTCTAACAGTTAAAGTAATAAGAAAACCATTCAGCAAGAAGTTACATGCTAAACATTGTAAAACTCTATTCAGGAGCTGAAAAGCACTTTAAAGCAATAAAAAAATGAAAGTCTCAAAAACAGAATCTAATGGCTAAACATCTTTACAAAACAACTTTTCCATATATACACAGCCACATAAAACATGTTATAACAGTTAAAACAAAAAGAAACCATTCAAACAGAAGTTACATGCCAACATTGTAAAAGCATTGAAAACGCTACTCAAGAGCTGAAACACACTTACAAGCAGTAAAGAAATGAAAGTCTAAAAAAAGGAATCTAAAGGCTAAATACCTTCACGAAACACTGTTTTCTATATATAAACAGCCACAGAAACATGTTTTAACAGTTAAAGTAACAAAAACACCATTCAGCAAGAAGTTACATGCCAAATATTGTAAAACTCTATTCAGGAGCTGAAAAGCACTTTAAAAGCAATAAAAAAATAAAAGTCTCCAAAACAGAATATAATGGCTACACATTTACAAAACACTTTTCCATACATACATAGCCACAGAAATATGTTATAACAGTTAAAACAACAAGAAAACCATTCAACCAGAAGTTACATGCCAACATTGTAAATGCATTATAAACGATACTCAAGAGCTGAAACACACTTACAAGCAGTAAAGAAATGAAAGTAAAAAAAAAAGGAATCTAAAGGCTAAATACCTTCACGAAACACGTTTACTATACATAAACAGCCACAGAAACATGTTCTAACAGTTAAAGTTAGTCTTGCTTAGACTGTTGCTCTTGTTGGTTAGTGGTAGCTGATTTAAACTGTTGTATTCTTCTTTTTTTAGTTAATCCTATTTTTATTGCTTTCCTACAGGTACACCTGCACTTAGAGATCAATGTTGTGTAATTTTAACTTGTTTAACTACATGCTCTTATGGTTTCTTCCCTTTAGCACTATTTTTTGGTTGTCCACAATATGTACTTCTTGTTTTTGACTACCCGCAATGCTGTGGGGCTATCTTGTTGTTATTATCAGTGACCTATGCACTTTGTGAAGCTCTCTCTTGGAAGTCGCTTTGGACAAAAGCGTCTGCTAAATGAATAAATGTAAATGTAAATGTAAATGTAAAGTAATAAGAAAACCATTCAGCAAGAAGTTACATGCCAAACATTGTAAAACTCTACTCAGGAGCTGAAAAGCACTTTAACTGTTATAACATGATTCAGTGGCTGTATATACATGGTAAAGTTGTTTTCTGAAGATGTTTGGCCAGTAGATTCCATTTTGGAGACTTTCATTTTTTTATTGCTTTAAAGTGCTTTTCAGCTCCTGAATAGCGTTTTCAATGCATTGACAATGTTTGGCATGTAACTTCTGGCTGAAGGGTTTTCTTGATGTTTTAACTGTTATAACATGTTTTTGTGGCTGTATATACATGGTAAAGGTGTTTTCTGAAGATGTTTAGCCAGTAAATTCCATTTTTGAGACTTTCATTTTTTCATTGCTTTAAAGTGCTTTTCAGCTCCTGAATAGCGTTTTCAATGCATTGACAATGTTTGGCATGTAACTTCTGGCTGAAGGGTTTTCTTGATGTTTTAACTGTTCTAACATGTTTCTGTGGCTGTATAAACATGGTAAAGGTGTTTTCTGAAGAGGTTTGGCCAGTAGATTAAATTTTTGAGACTTTCGTTTTTTTATTGCTTTAAAGTGCTTTTCAGCTCCTGAATAGCGTTTTCAATGCATTGACAATGCTTGGCATGTAACTTCTGGCTGAAGGGTTTTCTTGAAGTTTTAACTGTTATAACATGTGTTAGGATAATTTCTCAAGTAATGCACAGAGTTGTCGGATTCAAAGAAAGTACAATAGTTTAATGCTTGCCAGCAAGGAGATAAAGTCTGTTCGCAATACAAAGTTTGTCTGGTTCACAAATTATCAGGTATAACAATTTATTGGAGAGAAGTCTCCTTCTCTTTATACCAGCTGTCAATATGATCAATCCCAGGGACAGTCTGTGCGTGGAAACCTACAGAGTTCTCTGACCCTTGGCTTGACCATATAATTCACTCAACACAGAAACACATTTATTGCACCTCTAGTATGATAATGGTCAGCCTAGGTCAGTTTGTTTATATAAGCCGTGTGTCATCTATAGGTCATGTGAGGAGAGGATTCTCTGTTGGCAAGGAATGCTAGCACCAGTATTTTCAGGATATAATGTTCCATTCTAAATGTCTCCGACTTATGTTTCTGTGGCTGTATATACATGGTAAAGGTGTTTTCTGAAGATGTTTGGCCAGTAGATTCCATTTTTGAGACTTTCATTTTTTTTATTGCTTTAAAGTGCTTTTCAGCTCCTGAATAGCGTTTTCAATTTATTGACAATGTTTGGCATGTAACTTCTGGCTGAAGGGTTTTCTTGATGTTTTAACTGTTATAACATGTTTCTGTGGCTGTATATACATGCTAAAGGTGTTTTCTGAAGATGTTTGGCCAGTAGATTCCATTTTTGAGACTTTCATTTTTTTTATTGCTTTAAAGTGCTTTTCAGCTCCTGAATAGCGTTTTCAATGCATTGACAATGTTTGGCATGTAACTTCTGGCTGAAGGGTTTTCTTGATGTTTTAACTGTTATAACATGTTTCTGTGGCTGTATATACATGCTAAAGGTGTTTTCTGAAGATGTTTGGCCAGTAGATTCCATTTTTGAGACTTTCATTTTTTTTATTGCTTTAAAGTGCTTTTCAGCTCCTGAATAGCGTTTTCAATGCATTTACAATGTTTGGCATGTAACTTCTGGCTGAAGGGTTTTCTTGATGTTTTAACGGTTAAAACATGTTTCAGTGGCTGTATATACATGGTAAAGGTGTTTTCTGAAGATGTTTGGCCAGTAGATTCCATTTTTGAGACTTTCATTTTTTTTATTGCTTTAAAGTGCTTTTCAGCTCCTGAATAGCGTTTTCAATGCATTGACAATGTTTGGCATGTAACTTCTGGCTGAAGGGTTTTCTTGATGTTTTAACTGTTATAACATGTTTCTGTGGCTGTATATACATGGTAAAGGTGTTTTCTGAAGATGTTTGGCCAGTAGATTCCATTTTTGAGACTTTCATTCTTTTTATTGCTTTAAAGTACTTTTCAGCTCCTGAATAGCGTTTTCAATGCATTGACAATGTTTGGCATGTAACTTCTGGCTGAAGGGTTTTCTTGATGTTTTAACTGTTATAACATGTTTCTGTGGCTGTATATACATGGTAAAGGTGTTTTCTGAAGATATTTGGCCAGTAGATTCCATTTTTGAGACTTTCATTTTTTTTATTGCTTTAAAGTGCTTTTTAGCTTCTGAATAGCGTTTTCAATGCATTTACAATGTTTGGCATGTAACTTCTGGCTGAAGGGTTTTCTTGATGTTTTAACCGTTAAAACATGTTTCAGTGGCTGTATATACATGGTAAAGGTGTTTTCTGAAGATGTTTGGCCAGTAGATTCCATTTTGGAGACTTTCATTTTTTTATTGCTTTAAAGACCTTTTCAGCTCCTGAATTGTTTTCAATGCATTGACAATGCTTGGCATGTAACTTCTGGCTGAAGGGTTTTCTTGAAGTTTTAACCGTTAAAACATGTTTTAGTGGCTGTATATACATGGTAAAGGTGTTTTCTGAAGATGTTTGGCCAGTAGATTCAATTTTTGAGACTTTAATTTTTTTTATTGCTTTAAAGTGCTTTTCAGCTCCTGAATAGCGTTTTCAATGCATTGACAATGTTTGGCATGTAACTTCTGGCTCAAGGGTTTTCTTGATGTTTTAACTGTTATAACATGTGTTGGAGGCTCTAAAGTGGTTCTTAGTGTTGTAAGAATTGACAGGCTTGGAGTCAGGAGATTGATTACAAAGGCTTTCGTCTTTATTGCTAGGTAGTTTGGAACCATACGCAGAGCTTCTCTAGCCTTCTCTAGCTTCTCTTCTCTATTACATTCAATAGACAAGAACTTTTATACAGTCTTTCTACGTCATACAAATATCTTTGGCAATTATCAGACAACACACAGTTTGTTCAAGATAAACAGATGTCCTCCCTCATTTGGCCATTCTTGTGCAACCAGTGGCTCTAAAGAGCAACGCACCACCCTATCAGGTCCTCCTGACCTGACTTCCTTCTGAAAAGAACATTCTAAAGGGAGGGGAGGGTGACTCTCCCAGCTCGCTCTTACCCCATAACGGAATATGGGACAAAACAAGTCTCCTCTTTAGCCTAATTCCTTACATAGGGACAAACAAGTCTCCTCTCTAGCTTAATTCCCTACATAGGGCTGTTTCCTCTCCTCAACTGACCCCTGTCCTGCTTCTTTCCTTCCTCGACACGAAAAAAGCCCCCAACATACCCCCCTTTGTGAACTACCTGTTCACAACACTTCGCCAATAATCTATCTTTTTTGTGTAGCCTGTAAAACATTTAAACATTGAAAAAAACAAACCTCACAGAACCAATTTCCTTTAATTTTGACTTATAGGTGAGTATATGGTAGAATAGTAAGCTAGTGTTTGTCTGTAATGAAGCTGTCCAGATTCATGTTGTGTAAACAAAGTCCCCAGTCTGAAGGAAACCTTGGTTCAGTCTACTCATATGGTTGTAAGCCTGCAATATGTGTGAGTATATAACCTTCCTTTGGCTAGATAAGTACCCCCTGAACCTCAAACACAGTTTCACAAAAACACGATGGTATATGATCAAACATCAAGTCCACACATAAAGTTTACAACAACATATGCAGTACTCAAATATCTGTTCAGAATTTCCTTTGTTCCTCTGTATCATCAGATCCCGGAGTAAAACTCCCCCTGGCTTGTTAGGCCACGTTCTTTTAAGGGGGAGACACCATGGATGATTCAACAGAAATGGGTTTGGGAGGGCAGTCCTCCTCAAACCTACACTGATTAATGCACAAATCACTGAGTCACATATACATCACTCAATTATACATAATAAAACAGAAATTAAACTCATAAAACAAACAAAATTATGTGCTTGGTATACTCATTGAGTGATGTTCCACAACCTCGAAGCGGCTCGATTGATTTGGCAACGCCCGGTGTGGCCTGGTTCGGAACATCATTCAGCCACTTTGACCCTCCGCTCCCTGACCTCCCTTGCTCCCCGCTGGGACAGGGTACAAGTCCGGGGCAGAAGGCCTGTTCTTAAAAAGAGAAAAAGCATGTGAGTCATCCGACTCCTGCATCTTAGCTACAATGGGGCAGGCATAGTGGGTTTTGACATGAGACCGGAAAATGGGTATGCAACAGCAGAGAATCAATACAATGGCCAATAAGGTTAGCAGCACCGCTATCCCTATCCTCACCCAGCTAAACCCCCAATCCCCCAAGCTCTGTCTCATCATCTCAAACCATTCAGTTTTGTGTCCAGCATTATCCTTCACCTCCTGTCTCAGTGCCTTTAAGTCAGTCATAGCTTGTGCAAATCTTCCTGTAGGGGCAGTGTTGTTCGGTATGAATGTGCAACATACCTGTCCAATCAGAGTGCAAACCCCCCCACGCTCTGCCAGCAGCCAGTCCAATACCTGTCGATTCTGCCAGGTCATTGCTGATGTTGCCGACAGCTGCTGGCCCAGGGCGGTGAGAGCCTCGTCTGTATAGTTAATTAAGCGCTGCTGGTTATAGTACAGGTAATTAATCCATTCAGTGTTCTTATTTACCGTAATCCAGGGTAAGATGGACTCAAACCCTGACGCCACCTCATTTCTTGCTTTAAAATCATTGGGCACCCCCCTTGGCTGACCTATGGCATCGATTGTTACATCAGACTTGAAAGCCCGCCTCTTGCGAGGAGCTTCCTCGAGGTTCTCTGCGGTTTGGTTTAGTTTGAAGTGGATCACCTGGGTGATGGCATGTGCTATACATATTGCAATGAACTCTGCTTTGCTCCCCCCTTCCCCTAAAACATCTTGTGTCAGCCCACTTACCTCTCCCTCACCGAGCAGTTTGCTCGGGAAGGGGATTCTGTGGTGTGGGTGTGGGGTCTATGGGGTCTGCCAGGATCGTCCCCTGCTCGCTGAGCTGCACGTCTTTTAGCGGCTGCACGAATGGGGCTGTTGGAGGTCGATGGTCTCTGGTGCTGGCCCTCTTTGGTGAACCTTCCCTGGCTCGACCCCTGGACCTGGATCTGGTTTTACTTTCCCCTGGAATTAGATACAGTCCAGGAACAGGATACTTCTGTGTTCAGGGGAGAGCCTTATTGACTCTGTCATCATAATGGAGGTGAGTTTTATAGAAACCGGGACAGAGAAATGGATATATAGCCATAACAGCTTCAAACTTAGTGTGTTTAGTTTAGTCATAGCTTTTGTGAAACTCCATCAGAAACAATGTGGATGTAGGCATACATCACCAAACCCTATTTTCCTCTGCTACTCGCCAGTTGTTCTCCATGCACGGGCAGTGGACTCTGGTAGGTGTTAACTCAGGGCCAACAAACATTGTTAATGTCATCAATAACCCCCTGGTTCTATCAACCTAAACCACCTAGGCATTTGTCAACAATTACTTTAGTTTCACATTTCAAATGACAATATTGCTGTTGCATCCACCTCATGTCCCTGTTTCACTCACCCCCCTTCTTCCCAGTTGGAACGCAACCAGGAAGGGATTGTTGTTATTCGGCGGCTGAGTTTCATTTTCTGATCCCTCAACAGGGAGCAGGGGTTGAGTGACTGTTCGCCGTTGTCCAGGGTGGCTTGGTAACTTCGAGCCCTGGATTTGGTCCTTGGTCTTAAGCACAACCTTGACTTCTGAGGCACGAGCAGGAAGCTCTCAATCCTCAGTCTCAGGCCCAGTTGGAGAGCTGAGAGTTAACCACGTCATTCGTGTGTTTTGCCTTTAGGACAGCACTGTCCTGTACTGTATCAGGGAAATCAGAGTCAACAGTTGTTATAGGTGTGACCAAGTTTGATGTGGGATTTATAACGGTGCTTCCAGATGGACCACATGGTTGACCCTTCAAACTGTTTTGTGGTCATCGTTGCTCGTGACCCTGTGTTCAGGCAGTGTCTCTACACGAGGATGTTGACTTTTCCCCCGGTCGCCTTTACTGGAGACTCGACCACCAGGCTGGATACTGGTTGGTTTCTCCGAGGCTCGTTCTTTCCTCCTTCTCCTCCCCTACTTCCTACAAAACATCTTCAACAAAAAAGCTTCACCATAGTCTAAGGTTAGACTATCAAAATTATAAATGTTACTACTTAGGGTGTGCTTTACTTGTTTATCAACTAAATTATCAATTTAAAATTGCCTCTGTCTCTGAGACCATAGTCCAAATTTTTCCTATCCCCCCTTCCCCCCATCGCATAGCTCATATCTTTGCGATTCCTAAGGTATAGAAAAAATATGTTAGTCAGTGACAACCCAAATTCTTCATATTTTAACATTTTTACCTCTTCTTTAAATCTCCTAACCCCGTGCCTCTGTCAACCGAAATTTACCCTGTTCAACAAGATTAGCAATTTTGTGGTGTGTGTAAATTGTGATTGGATACATACAGGAAGATGGGTTTCTCGTAGTTCGGGAGGGCCAGAGCTGGTGCCTGTTGTAGACTCAGTTTGATATCCATGAATGCTTTCTCCCCCCCCCTCAGTCCCTTTCAGTTTGGCCTGTAGAGAGGTGACTCCTGCTTCTTACGTCATCTCTCGAAGGGCCACGGCTAATGGGAAACTAGGCCCGGCGCCAGCCCTTCTGGCTCGCTCCCCCACTGTCTGTTTTGACTGTAGGCAGCAGGGGGAGCGACGAGTACTGCTTGTAGGCCGGACCTGAGTTGGAGTTTGTTCAGCTTCCGCGCATCCTCTCGGTCACTCTGCAGCCTTTTGTTTTCATTGTTCCTTTCTGTTAACACGGCATGGGTGATGTGTTCGCAAAACTGGGCAAAAGGCATGGAATAGAGACCCACTACATCTGCCAATCGCCCCTGAACAGTCTCTGTCAGGCCTCGGACGACCCCTTGTCGAAACACTGCTTTTTGCAGGACTTCGTCTTCTGGATTTCTTCCCAGTTCAGCTCTCCATTTTCCCAAGGTTTTGTGGATGAACGCCATTGGTGGCTCAGATAACTCAATTGTCTCCCCAGTGAGCATGTCCAGCCTCACCCGATCCGGAAAGAGGGTTCTCAGACTTTCCCAGACGTCTGTGCGGATTGCATTAAAGAGATCTCCGTCTCCCGCATGTGTCTCTAGGATGTCGGCCAGATGCTGTGAATGCATGACGTCACTCAAGCCTCAAGCCCCTAGGGTGCGCCCCAGGATCATTTTGATGTCTCCGATAGCTATGTTGTGGCCTAGTGTCTCTTGCTCGAACGCCTTAATCCACCTACTCGCTCCCTCATATGGATTGGGGAGCCGAGCAATTAAACCAGTCATGTCCATTGTTGTCCAGGGCACATAATACATCTGAGTTCCCCTGACCAGGATGGGTGCTTGATAGTATAAAGGAGGCTTCTTGATACGGACTGGCCTTCCCTGACTCAATACAGGGCTTGGGAGGGGTCCAACAGGGTTCTGGGCCATGATCTTGGGAGTTTCAGATTGGGGCTGGAGGGTGGGAGTGGCCTGTTCTGGGGGTTGGCAGCATGCACCTTGTTCCTCATTGGCTCGGTCAGGAGTTGCGACTCCGCTGGCGACCGCCTCAGACAGAAGCCTAGGTCGACCAGCCAAGTCCTGTCTTGCTTCTTTCCTGGCCTCTGATATGATAGTCTTGAAAGCCTTTTTCCCGATCAGGTAGAGGTCCGTCTGGTCCTCTCCTATTGGCAGCTGAGTTTGCAGCTCATGAAGGACTTGTTCAGTGGACTGAGCACAGCTTACTAGAGAGGTTATTGGAATTACCCCTCTAGCGAGTTGCTCTGAAACCAGGGGTTTTGGCTCCCCCTGGTGATTGTCCATTACACTCTCCTTCTGGTACCCGCAGCAGCCCTTTCTTTCAGATTCTCTCAACAGTTCTTTAATGTGCTGATACGCCCCCGTCAGCTCGATGTCCTCTGAGGCGGCCCCTTCTTTTCCGTCTAGTAGCTTTTTGACATGGCTATACGCCCCCTTGGTTGGGGCGTACTCAGCCTCTCTTGGTTTCTGGAGCGGGGCCATAATGGATGATGAATATCTTGGGTTCTCTGCCTCACCCGTATACACAGTCTTTCTGGGTGGGGCAGAGCCGCTCTTCTCTTTAGCGTATGGGGGAGGGGAGGCCCTATCTAGAGTCTCATGATCAGTTTTGGCTGCGAGCATGCAAGCCTTAACTGTATTACGATAGTTCTGTCCTTGATCTTCGTACAGCTTCAGAACTTCAGCTTCCTCATTTCATTTTTTGAGTTTTTTCTTGACCGAACCAGAATGGCTGTGGTTGGCGATCAGGACCCTCATGTCGTTGCAGAGGCTTAGATCGAAAGTCCCGTGCTCTGGCCATACCGGTGTCATCTTGGCAGTGCGCTTGGCCCATTTCCTGTTCATCTCGATGAGGCGTTCTCGGAGAAGAGGGAATTGGAGGCTGAGCACCTCCTGGGCGGTCACGCGCAGAGGAGCAGCTGGCACGGTCTGGTCAGGCGACAGGATAGCTCTGGCTCCTCCCTCTACCGGTCTTTTTGGCACACTCATGATGCGTTTGGGATGGAACAGGCCGATCTAAACTTAAGAATATGAGTGTTACTGGCCAGTTTTTATACATATTCCATTTGCATACATTCATTCCTGTATCTATCTTTTCGTTATGTAGATGTGAATGTGAATGTAAATGAGTTGTTTGTTGAACGAGGCAAACACACAGTTGACAGTAATGGAGACACACTCATTGTTTCTCCTCTTTATTTTTACACATGGCAACAGTTTTTATTTTTTCTACTCCTCCCTGAGGAGGGTTTTTTCACACAACCGGGGTCCAAATGCCCGGATCAGCGTCTGTAATGTTCAGAGAACAGCATGTAAGACACTTTCACCACATTTGATCTTGCCTGTTGTATTTTTTCCTTAATTTTCTCAAATTGAATTTTTTTTGACTAATTAATTACATACATTTTCATTCGGTGATTTCATCAATTAGTTAAATTACTGTTCTCATATCCTCCTATATACTTATTCTTTCCTTCTATTGCTGATTTACGATATTCACACATTGCTCAGGGCGACGCCCTTTTTTTTTGAACAACCCTTGCTCACCCCCTCCCCTACAACTCGCCTTCCTGAAGCGAGCCTGGAACGATTGCGCAACAGCCGTAATCTGTCATGTTTCAGACTCTACTTTGCTGATTTTTTCAGGGTTCTACGTGTTAATATCAAAACAGTCAATAGATTTATTACTTCGTTTTTACCTGACTCCATCTTCCATATGTTTTTAAGCATTTTAACTGAGATTTTTGTCTTTTTCGTTCCTCTTGCTCCTTCAACAGCCTTTTTTGAACACAGCTGTCTTAGGAACTCTCAGAACTTCCCAAGACTCCCATCTCTCGGAATGTCACAAAAACATAAACTTTTTATACATTATATACATTATCTACGGATATCCATCTAAACTAAGTTTTTTCAGCACGTCTTAAGATGACTCTTTTCGGATAGCTAGTCCTGACTCACTTTCGACTAAAGTAATAGTGGCCTCTATACTTTGCTGTCACTTGTTGTTAATAGTGTAACTTTTTAGCCAGGACGGATATTACAATAATAATTTGTTTGAGGTCTGTTGAAAACGTTAGTCACGCCGATGCTCGTCAAATTGTTAACACCTTTGGCTAACATGATTTTCCCAACAGCCTTGTTTTGAAGCGTAACACAATTACAGTCATCACACACGCTTTAACCATTTGTTGGTCAATTTACGATTTGACCAGACTTTTTGATTTTTACCCTTTTGCTAGATTCAAAAAGTCCTAAAAAGTTATGTCCTCAGTTTACTCGAATATTGTTTAAAGAGGCCCATAGCATTTTTTGTACCTAAACTACCGAGTTGTAATAGGGGTCGCCGGATACCCCTTTGCCCGAGTTTATCCAGTACGACAGTAGAAAGCTTTTAGCAAGAAACATTTAACATTCAATCTTTCTTACATTCAGGGAAACATACATCCTAGCAATTAAAACATTTGTAACCACTCCTCTACTCCAAAGCCTTTTCACTTTCTCTAGTTCAAGATTCGCATCTAGGCATTCATTAGGTTTCACAGGTTTTTTCATTGCCTACCTTTTCAAATGTAGATGTAGCGAATCACGTCGGCGTCATCAATTGTTGGAGGCTCGAAAGTGGTTCTTAGTGTTGTAAGAATTGACAGGCTTGGAGTCAGGAGATTGATTACAAAGGCTTTCGTCTTTATTGCTAGGTAGTTTGGAACCATACGCAGAGCTTCTCTAGCCAGAGAAGTCCGACATGCATTCAATAGACAAGAACTTTTATACAGTCTTTCTACGTCATACAAATATCTTTGGCAATTATCAGACAACACACAGTTTGTTCAAGATAAACAGATGTCCTCCCTCATTTGGCCATTCTTGTGCAACCAGTGGCTCTAAAGAGCAACGCACCACCCTATCAGGTCCTCCTGACCTGACTTCCTTCTGAAAAGAATATTCTAACGGGAGGGGAGAGTGACTCTCCCAGCTCACTCTTACCCCATAACGGAATATGGGACAAAACAAGTCTCCTCTTTAGCCTAATTCCTTACATGGGGACAAACAAGTCTCCTCTCTAGCTTAATTCCCTACATGGGGCTGTTTCCTCTCCTCAACTGACCCCTGTCCTGCTTCTTTCCTTCCTCGACACGAAAAAAGCCCCCAACACATGTTTTTGTGGCTGTATATACATGGTAAAGGTGTTTAGCCAGTAGATTCCATTTTTTTATTGCTTTAAACATAGACGAGGGGGAATAGCTATGCGCATGGCACTGGTCGCGTATAGCATACAGGCACGACGCGCAACGACGTAGAATGTGCCGTGACCCGGATTCGAACCAGGGTTGCTATGACCACAACGCAGAGTACTAACCACTATACGATCACGGCTCGCCGCTTCTCGCTGGACACATCAGAGGACGCATCAGAGGTGGTGGCCACGGGTGTTTTGACCTGTGCTGTGCCACATGAATGAGCTACGAACGGAAGTTCCCAGCCTCTCTCCCTTTGTCTAAGCCGTCCCAATTTGCAAACGAGCCATTTTACCCCTTGTTTTCTTTGGCACATTTCAAGGGGCGTCCAAATTTGTATTTGTTTATGACAAGATTGTCAAGCGTTTTACAAGAATGGCGCGGAAGGACTGCTCATTCCCTGCATAGTGTCCTTTCTCGGACACAAATGACGATTCTTGCCTTTGTGTCCCCGAAGCAGAACGAGTCCAGTCACGCTCACATTTTCAATGGTCCTAAATCAAGTTCCAATAGGTATTTAGCCGTCCCCAAACGGCTTTGAAGTGACAATACTCGCACCAGCTTGTAGTGATGGCGTGCAGCACATGCATTTTCTCTCCTTTGCTGCGTCAAATCCTTGCAGGGTCAACCCATAGACATCTTTTTCTTCTCTTTTTTTACAGACCGGTCAACAAAAAAGCATTCCCCTTTCCAAGGCTCTTTCAATACCTGCTGCAGCAAAACGTTCATTCAGGTGCTTCCTTCTTGGTGTCTGCGCAAAGGTGAGGAATCAAAGTAGAAGCTTTGGTGAAAACGTCATAAGGCTTGTTGTTTTAGTTTGGCGAGCTACGCTCAACTACTTGAAAGACATCTTTCCCTCATCGCCCAAATACGGAATTGGTTAAATGGATGATCAAGCCAGCCAGGAGTCAAACCTGGAATCTTCTGATCCGTAATCAGACACGTTATCCATTGCGCCACTGGCCCGAGGTGCATGCAGTGTGCCATGTCACCGGCCCAGGACACTCACTTGGAGCGAAAGAAGTGATGGGGAAACAGCAGACAGCGGGCTTCCTCTTTCACAGGTTTACTAACCAAGACTATATATCTAAAGGCTCTTTTTAAACAGAGACGAGGGGGAGTAGCTATGGGCATGGCACTGGTCGCGTATAGCCACGGCGCGCAACGTCCCTCGTCTGGACACAAGGACAACAAAAAATGTGCCGTGACCCGGATTCGAACCAGGGTTGCTGCGACCACAACGCAGAGTACTAACCACTATACGATCACGGCTCGCCGCTTCTCGCTGGACGCACCAGAGGTGGTGGCCACGGGTGTTCTGACCTGTGCTTTGCCACACGAATGAGCTACGAACGGAAGTTCCCAGCCTCTCTCCCTTTGTCTAAGCCGTCCCAATTTGCAAACGAGCCATTTTCCCCCTTGTTTTCTTTGGCACATTTCAAGGGGCGTCCAAATTTGTATTTGTTTATGACAAGATTGTCGAGCGTTTTACAAGAATGGCGCGGAAGGACTACTCATTCCCTGCATAGTGTCCTTTCTCGGACACAAATGACGATTCTTGCCTTTGTGTCCCCGAAGCAGAACGAGTCCAGTCACGCTCACATTTTCAATGGTCCTAAATCAAGTTCCAATAGGTATTTAGCCGTCCCCAAACGGCTTTGAAGTGACAATACTCGCACCAGCTTGTAGTGATGGCGTGTAGCACATGCATTTTCTCTCCTTTGCTGCGTCAAATCCTTGCAGGGTCAACCCATAGACAGCTTTTTCTTCTCTTTTTTACAAACCGGTGAACAAAAAAGCATTCCCCTTTCCAAGGCTCTTTCAATACCTGCTGCAGCAAAACGTTCATTCAGGTGCTTCCTTCTTGGTGTCTGCGCAAAGGTGAGGAATCAAAGTAGAAGCTTTGGTGAAAACGTCATAAGGCATGTTGTTTTAGTTTGGCGCGCTACGCTCAACTACTTGAAAGATATCTTTCCCTCATCGCCCAAATACAGAATTGGTTAAATGGATGATCGTGTCAGCCAGGAGTCGAACCTGGAATCTTCTGATCCGTAGTCAGACGCATTATCCATTGCGCCACTGGCCCGAGGTGCATGCTGCATGCCATGTCACCGGCCCAGGACACTCGCTTGGAGCGAAAGAAGTGATGGGGAAACAGCAGACAGCGGTCTTCCCCTTTCACAGGTTTACTAACCGAGACTATATATCTAAAGGCTCTTTTTAAACAGAGATGAGGGGGAGTAGCTATGGGCATTGCACTGGTCACGTATAGCCACGGCGCGCAACGTCCCTCGTCTGGACACAAGGACAACGAAAAATGTGCCGTGACCCGGATTCGAACCAGGGTTGCTGCGACCACAACGCAGAGTACTAACCACTATACGATCACGGCTCGCCGCTTCTCGCTGGACGCACCAGAGGTGGTGGCCACGGGTGTTCTGACCTGTGCTGTGCCACATGAATGAGCTACGAACGGAAGTTCCCAACCTATTTCCCTTTGTCTAAGCCGTCCCAATTTGCAAACGAGCCATTTTCCCCCTTGTTTTCTTTGGCACATTTCAAGGGGCGTCCAAACTTGTATTTGTTTATGACAAGATTGTCGAGCGTTTTACAAGAATGGCGCGGAAGGACTGCTCATTCCCTGCATAGTGTCCTTTCTCGGACACAAATGACGATTCTTGCCTTTGTGTCCCCGAAGCAGAACGAGTCCAGTCACGCTCACATTTTCAATGGTCCTAAATCAAGTTCCAATAGGTATTTAGCCGTCCCCAAACGGCTTTGAAGTGACAATACTCGCACCAGCTTGTAGTGATGGCGTGCAGCACATGCATTTTCTCTCCTTTGCTGCGTCAAATCCTTGCAGGGTCAACCCATAGACATCTTTTTCTTCTCTTTTTTTACAGACCGGTCAACAAAAAAGCATTCCCCTTTCCAAGGCTCTTTCAATACCTGCTGCAGCAAAACGTTCATTCAGGTGCTTCCTTCTTGGTGTCTGCGCAAAGGTGAGGAATCAAAGTAGAAGCTTTGGTGAAAACGTCATAAGGCTTGTTGTTTTAGTTTGGCGAGCTACGCTCAACTACTTGAAAGATATCTTTCCCTCATCGCCCAAATACAGAATTGGTTAAATGGATGATCGTGTCAGCCAGGACTCGAACCTGGAATCTTCTGATCCGTAGTCAGACGCGTTATCCATTGCGCCACTGGCCCGAGGTGCATGCTGCATGCCATGTCACCGGCCCAGGACACTCGCTTGGAGCGAAAGAAGTGATGGGGAAACAGCAGACTGCGGTCTTCCCCTTTCACAGGTTTACTAACCGAGACTATATATCTAAAGGCTCTTTTTAAACAGAGACGAGGGGGAGTAGCTATGGGCATGGCACTGGTCGCGTATAGCCACGGCGCGCAACGTCCCTCGTCTGGACACAAGGACAACAAAAAATGTGCCGTGACCCGGATTCGAACCAGGGTTGCTGCGACCACAACGCAGAGTACTAACCACTATACGATCACGGCTCGCCGCTTCTCGCTGGACGCACCAGAGGTGGTGGCCACGGGTGTTCTGACCTGTGCTTTGCCACACGAATGCGCTACGAACGGAAGTTCCCAGCCTCTCTCCCTTTGTCTAAGCCGTCCCAATTTGCAAACGAGCCATTTTCCCCCTTGTTTTCTTTGGCACATTTCAAGGGGCGTCCAAATTTGTATTTGTTTATGACAAGATTGTCGAGCGTTTTACAAGAATGGCGCGGAAGGACTACTCATTCCCTGCATAGTGTCCTTTCTCGGACACAAATGACGATTCTTGCCTTTGTGTCCCCGAAGCAGAACGAGTCCAGTCACGCTCACATTTTCAATGGTCCTAAATCAAGTTCCAATAGGTATTTAGCCGTCCCCAAACGGCTTTGAAGTGACAATACTCGCACCAGCTTGTAGTGATGGCGTGTAGCACATGCATTTTCTCTCCTTTGCTGCGTCAAATCCTTGCAGGGTCAACCCATAGACAGCTTTTTCTTCTCTTTTTTACAAACCGGTGAACAAAAAAGCATTCCCCTTTCCAAGGCTCTTTCAATACCTGCTGCAGCAAAACGTTCATTCAGGTGCTTCCTTCTTGGTGTCTGCGCAAAGGTGAGGAATCAAAGTAGAAGCTTTGGTGAAAACGTCATAAGGCATGTTGTTTTAGTTTGGCGCGCTACGCTCAACTACTTGAAAGATATCTTTCCCTCATCGCCCAAATACAGAATTGGTTAAATGGATGATCGTGTCAGCCAGGAGTCGAACCTGGAATCTTCTGATCCGTAGTCAGACGCATTATCCATTGCGCCACTGGCCCGAGGTGCATGCTGCATGCCATGTCACCGGCCCAGGACACTCGCTTGGAGCGAAAGAAGTGATGGGGAAACAGCAGACAGCGGTCTTCCCCTTTCACAGGTTTACTAACCGAGACTATATATCTAAAGGCTCTTTTTAAACAGAGATGAGGGGGAGTAGCTATGGGCATTGCACTGGTCACGTATAGCCACGGCGCGCAACGTCCCTCGTCTGGACACAAGGACAACGAAAAATGTGCCGTGACCCGGATTCGAACCAGGGTTGCTGCGACCACAACGCAGAGTACTAACCACTATACGATCACGGCTCGCCGCTTCTCGCTGGACGCACCAGAGGTGGTGGCCACGGGTGTTCTGACCTGTGCTGTGCCACATGAATGAGCTACGAACGGAAGTTCCCAACCTATTTCCCTTTGTCTAAGCCGTCCCAATTTGCAAACGAGCCATTTTCCCCCTTGTTTTCTTTGGCACATTTCAAGGGGCGTCCAAACTTGTATTTGTTTATGACAAGATTGTCGAGCGTTTTACAAGAATGGCGCGGAAGGACTACTCATTCCCTGCATAGTGTCCTTTCTCGGACACAAATGACGATTCTTGCCTTTGTGTCCCCGAAGCAGAACGAGTCCAGTCACGCTCACATTTTCAATGGTCCTAAATCAAGTTCCAATAGGTATTTAGCCGTCCCCAAACGGCTTTGAAGTGACAATACTCGCACCAGCTTGTAGTGATGGCGTGCAGCACATGCATTTTCTCTCCTTTGCTGTGTCAAATCCTTGCAGGGTCAACCCATAGACAGCTTTTTCTTCTCTTTTTTTACAAACCGGTGAACAAAAAAGCATTCCCCTTTCCAAGGCTCTTTCAATACCTGCTGCAGCAAAAGGTTTATTCAGGCGCTTCCTTCTTGGTGTCTGCGCAAAGGTGAGGAATTAAAGTAGAAGCTTTGGTGAAAACGTCATAAGGCATGTTGTTTTAGTTTGGCGCGCTACGCTCAACTACTTGAAAGATATCGTTCCCTCATCGCCCAAATACAGAATTGGTTAAATGGATGATCGTGTCAGCCAGGAGTCGAACCTGGAATCTTCTGATCCGTAGTCAGACGCGTTATCCATTGCGCCAAAGCTGGGGAACATTCATCTACCTGAGGGGGGGAAGAAAGGAAAGGAGGGGAGAGAAAGGGGGAAGAAGAAAAAGGAGGAGAAAAGAGGGGAAAAAATGAAAAAAGAGAGAAAAAAGGAGAGAAAAGGAGAAGGAAGGGATTTTTATGGCCCATACCTACATCACCAATGTTTTTGAAATATTAAGGTATATCAGGAATCACAATTAAAACCTTATATTTCTATTTCTATAGACATATATATGGGATACAAGTTAATCCCAAGGTTCTGGTTTGACTAAATTGTTGCAAGAAATTCAAGTGGTTATTTTGTATTCTTGGAAATCACATAATCACAGTTTGGTTAAAAACAAAACAATGAGGATACTCATAATTGTTAAGTTAATATTTAAAATTAAGTTTATGTATTTAGCAGAAACTTTTATCCACAAAACAAACAAACAAACGAAGCATAGGAAAATAAATTTCTGTTGTGATAAAACTTTTATTTTCAGTCATCAGAAAGCCATTATACAACAGTAGTGAATCCCTCCATTCACTTATTCAACAGTAACTATGGACAATAACTTAAATATATACAGAACAGTAGTGAATCCCTCCATTCACTTATTCAACAGTAACTATAGACAATAACTTAAATATATACAGAACAGTAGTGAATCCCTCCATTCAATTATTCAACAGTAACTACAGACAATAACTTAAATATATACAGAACAGTAGTGAATCCCTCCATTCACTTATTCAACAGTAACTACAGACAATAACTTAAATATATACAGAACAGTAGTGAATCCCACATTCACTTATTCAACAGTAACTATAGACAATAACTTAAATTGATACAGAACAGTTGTGAATCTCTCCATTCACTTATTCAACAGTAACTATAGACAATAACTTAAATATATACAGAACAGTTGTGAATCCCTCCATTCACTTATTCAACAGTAATTATAGACAATAACAGAAAACATTAACAGAACTATTGACAAAATTAAAGTGTTCAGTGTCCATGCCTCTGGGAGGGGGGTAGAGGGGCACTAGCCCAGTGTCCATGCCTCTGGGAGGGGGGTAGAGGGGCACTAGCCCAGTGTCCATGCCTCTGGGAGGGGGGTAGAGGGGCACTAGCCCAGTGTCCATGCCTCTGGGAGGGGGGTAGAGGGGCACTAGCCCAGTGTCCATGCCTCTGGGAGGGGGGTAGAGGGGCACTAGCCCAGCGTCCATGCCTCTGGGAGGGGGATAGAGGAGCACTAGCCCAGCGTCCATGCCTCTGGGAGGGGGGTAGAGGGGCATCTATATTTTTTTCATGTCCTCCAACCACTGCTCCTTGGGAACAGCCTCTACAGAGGGGCAGTACACGGTCCCTTTGTACTGACTGTGTCCAGTCTGGGCTGTCCTGAACTGCCCGCATTTCTTGCACGTGTTGTGGGGTACATGGCGGGTTAGTTTTCGGACCGGAGCAGGAGGTGCAGGGAAGATACCTCCCAGGGCCTGTGGAGCAGCAATGGAGACAGGCACCTGTGAGGTCACCGGAGCCAGCACCAACAGACGAGGGGCCGAGGGTGGAGCAGGGAAGAGCTGACGCTGGGCATGCATCTTTATGGCACAGGTGTCACATCTGTGGACGGGACCTTTCTCTTCAACCGTGCCTGGCCCACGGTGCTGCAGGGCAGTTGGTACTGGAGAGCCGGGCCTGGGTGTGGGAGCGCAGATGGAAGGCGCACATTAGCAGGGGGGAGTAGGTCGGCTGCCGCAGACAACAACAAATAAGAATGTTTTTTTTGCATTCAAAAAGGCTACTCTCAAAATGACTTGAAACATAACCAGACAACGGAGACGCTGTACTCACAGTGGCTACTTCCAGGCTGGCGCTAACAGCAGGGCTGGAGGTCCTCACAGAGGATAGAGGAGGAGCAGGGCTGGGGGTCCTCACAGAGGATGGAGGAGGAGCAGGGCTGGGGGTCCTCACAGAGGATAGAGGAGGAGCAGGGCTGGGGGTCCTCACAGAGGATGGAGGAGAAGCAGGGCTGGGGGCCTTCCTTGCTACAATATTGGGCTTCACTGAGGCAGACTGTGACCCACCAAAGCGTGATTTAGTGAACTGCAAGGAGAAACAGAGTTAATTTTGTTATTGAGCACATACAAAATTATTTATACAAAACATGAATAACTAAGAAAATATTTACCATTGACACACTCAGAGGGGGCTGCAGGAAAAAAGGCTGGGCTGCAGCACCAGTGGACAAGTCTGAAGCCACAGACTGTGGTGCCTGAGGTAGCTGAGTGGCAGTCTGCTAAAACAACAGCATGTCATGTGATGTAACAGCAACAGCATTGTAAGAGACATGAGATGGAAGATAGTCAGATGCATTTTTTTTATACATCACCTTAACAGCATGGAATCCACAATTACAGACCATGGACCTTCCAAATAGGGCGGTCTGTCCACGAGTCTGCATGGGGCATTTCTCAATCTGAAACAATCAGAATAGTTATTCAGCCAGAGTCACTCAGTGTACAGTCCATTGTCTGATATTATCTGCACCATTGTATTAAACCCTTTGCTCATCAAGTGACCTGCAGTCTAATGACTGTAAGAAGTAATAAGCACATATTTTGCAGTACTTTACCTTTTGATAGAGGTCATGCAATTTCCGCTGCCTTGGGGCAGGTCTATTGCCTCCTCCAGCAGGCCAAACCCCTGAGCCAGCAAATGCCCAAGCCTCGTAATCCACTCTCCATCTCCATGGATTTATTTGCTCTTAGGCTTGGTGCTCATCTAAAATAACAGAGACATATTAATAACCATAGTTACAACTACGTATGGAAGCATGGTGTGCTGAACCAAATTGTGCATACTCATAAGTACAGTAACATAAGCAAACTGTACTGCTAACAGTTTTTGTTTAGTTTTTAACAGCTTACTGTATTTACAATGATTGACAGCTGTCATTCTTACCAAAGCTTCAGGTAGGATCATTATAAATTCCATTATTCATTGGAGGTAGACCCACTTTAAATGCTAAGTGGCTACAGTAAAGGACTAGTTCATATTTACACTAAAACCGTAAAAGTTTAGACTAAGCTAGATACTGTAAGCAGACCCCGCAATGTCGACAAGTTAATACTGAATGTTGGTTACGTTACTGTACTGTACTGCACTGTCTGTACTGTAGCTAACTACCTACTGTACCTCCGCTTGTCAGACGTACCTAATAAACGTAGATCTATAGCACGTTAACTAGTTAAATGATGAAGTAACCAATACAACTAACGTTATAATAACACTTACTTGAATTATTGCGAATATATCCTGCCTGTTTCCTCTCACGATTACATTAGAAATGACAGTACAGTACCAGTAGCGTTACTGTAGTAGCGATTGCTAATATTAGCGTGACACTGGACAACAAAATGTTTACGTGTCTTTGCCTGACAGATGTAATACAATCTATTCCTATTTTAGTAGATAATACAATTAATGGTCACTTACTTTGATGCTTTCTTGTACGTTTGTACTGACAGTAAACAGTATGCTTATACAGTGACAGCCAACAGACTTTTCTTCTGACAGTAAGTTTTCCAACGGACTCACAATGGATAGAAGCGCTGTGATTGGCTGTATCCATTCTCACTCAAAGACGTGATTGGCCTAAATCCAATCCACATTGGACAGTTAGTATGCTGATTGGATGGTGAGATTGGAGTTTAGGTAGCCGATCCTGCCCCAGGTAGCGCCACTGGCCCGAGGTGCATGCTGCATGCCATGTCACCGGCCCAGGACCCTCGTCTGGACACAAGGACAACGAAAAATGTGCCGTGACCCGGATTCGAACCGGGGTTGCTGCGACCACAACGCAGAGTACTAACCACTATACGATCTTGGCTCGCCGCTTCTCGCTGGACGCACCAGAGGTGGTGGCCACGGGTGTTCTGACCTGTGCTGTGCCACATGAATGAGCTACGAACGGAAGTTCCCAACCTCTCTCCCTTTGTCTAAGCCGTCCCAATTTGCAAACGAGCCATTTTCCCCCTTGTTTTCTTTGGCACATTTCAAGGGGCGTCCAAATTTGTATTTGTTTATGACAAGATTGTCGAGCGTTTTACAAGAATGGCGCGGAAGGACTACTCATTCCCTGCATAGTGTCCTTTCTCTGACACAAATGACGATTCTTGCCTTTGTGTCCCCGAAGCAGAACGAGTCCAGTCACGCTCACATTTTCAATGGTCCTAAATCAAGTTCCAATAGGTATTTAGCCGTCCCCAAACGGCTTTGAAGTGACAATACTCGCACCAGCTTGTAGTGATGGCGTGCAGCACATGCATTTTCTCTCCTTTGCTGCGTCAAATCCTTGCAGGGTCAACCCATAGACAGCTTTTTCTTCTCTTTTTTTACAAACCGGTGAACAAAAAAGCATTCCCCTTTCCAAGGCTCTTTCAATACCTGCTGCAGCAAAAGGTTTATTCAGGCGCTTCCTTCTTGGTGTCTGCGCAAAGGTGAGGAATCAAAGTCGAAGCTTTGGTGAAAACGTCATAAGGCATGTTGTTTTAGTTTGGCGCGCTACGCTCAACTACTTGAAAGACATCTTTCCCTCATCGCCCAAATACAGAATTGGTTTAATGGATGATCGAGCCAGCCAGGAGTCGAACCTGGAATCTTCTCATCCGTAGTCAGACGCGTTATCCATTGCGCCACTGGCCCGAGGTGCATGCTGTGTGCCATGTCACCGACCCAGGACACTCGCTTGGAGCGAAAGAAGTGATGGGGAAACAGCAGACAGCGGTCTTCCCCTTTCACAGGTTTACTAACCGAGACTATATATCTAAAGGCTCTTTTTAAACAGAGACGAGAGGGAGTAGCTATGGGCATGGCACTGGTCGCGTATAGCCACGGCGCGCAACGTCCCTCGTCTGGACACAAGGACAACGAAAAATGTGCCGTGACCCGGATTCGAACCGGGGTTGCTGCGACCACAACGCAGAGTAGTAACCACTATACGATCACGGCTCGCCGCACCAGAGGTGGTGGCCACCGGTATTCTGACCTGTGCTGTGCCACACGATTGAGCTACGAACGGAAGTTCCCAGCCTCTCTCCCTTTGTCTAAGCCGTCCCAATTTGCAAACGAGCCATTTTCCCCCTTGTTTTCTTTGGCACATTTCAAGGGGCGTCCAAATTTGTATTTGTTTATGACAAGATTGTCGAGCGTTTTACAAGAATGGCGCGGAAGGACTACTCATTCCCTGCATAGTGTCCTTTCTCGGACACAAATGACGATTCTTGCCTTTGTGTCCCCGAAGCAGAACGAGTCCAGTCACGCTCACATTTTCAATGGTCCTAAATCAAGTTCCAATAGGTATTTAGCCGTCCCCAAACGGCTTTGAAGTGACAATACTCGCACCAGCTTGTAGTGATGGCGTGCAGCACATGCATTTTCTCTCCTTTGCTGCCTCAAATCCTTGCAGGGTCAACCCATAGACAGCTTTTTCTTCTCTTTTTTTACAAACCGGTGAACAAAAAAGCATTCCCCTTTCCTAGGCTCTTTCAATACCTGCTGCAGCAAAAGGTTTATTCAGGCGCTTCCTTCTTGGTGTCTGCGCAAAGGTGAGGAATCAAAGTAGAAGCTTTGGTGAAAACGTCATAAGGCATGTTGTTTTAGTTTGGCGCGCTACGCTCAACTACTTGAAAGACATCTTTCCCTCATCGCCCAAATACAGAATTGGTTTAATGGATGATCGAGCCAGCCAGGAGTCGAACCTGGAATCTTCTCATCCGTAGTCAGACGCGTTATCCATTGCGCCACTGGCCCGAGGTGCATGCTGTGTGCCATGTCACCGACCCAGGACACTCGCTTGGAGCGAAAGAAGTGATGGGGAAACAGCAGACAGCGGTCTTCCCCTTTCACAGGTTTACTAACCGAGACTATATATCTAAAGGCTCTTTTTAAACAGAGACGAGGGGGAGTAGCTATGGGCATGGCGCTGGTCGCGTATAGCCACGGCGCGCAACGTCCCTCGTCTGGACACAAGGACAACGAAAAATGTGCCGTGACCCGGATTCGAACCGGGGTTGCTGCGACCACAACGCAAAGTAGTAACCACTATACGATCACGGCTCGCCGCTTCTCGCTGGACGCACCAGATGTGGTGGCCACCGGTATTCTGACCTGTGCTGTGCCACACGATTGAGCTACGAACGGAAGTTCCCAGCCTCTCTCCCTTTGTCTAAGCCGTCCCAATTTGCAAACGAGCCATTTTCCCCCTTGTTTTCTTTGGCACATTTCAAGGGGCGTCCAAATTTGTATTTGTTTATGACAAGATTTACAAGAATGGCGCGGAAGGACTACTCATTCCCTGCATAGTGTCCTTTCTCGGACACAAATGACGATTCTTGCCTTTGTGTCCCCGAAGCAGAACGAGTCCAGTCACACTCACATTTTCAATGGTCCTAAATCAAGTTCCAATAGGTATTTAGCCGTCCCCAAACGGCTTTGAAGTGACAATACTCGCACCAGCTTGTAGTGATGGCGTGCAGCACATGCATTTTCTCTCCTTTGCTGCGTCAAATCCTTGCAGGGTCAACCCATAGACAGCTTTTTCTTCTCTTTTTTTACAAACCGGTGAACAAAAAAGCATTCCCCTTTCCAAGGCTCTTTCAATACCTGCTGCAGCAAAAGGTTTATTCAGGCGCTTCCTTCTTGGTGTCTGCGCAAAGGTGAGGAATCAAAGTAGAAGCTTTGGTGAAAACGTCATAAGGCATGTTGTTTTAGTTTGGCGCGCTACGCTCAACTACTTGAAAGACATCTTTCCCTCATCGCCCAAATACAGAATTGGTTAAATGGATGATCGAGCCAGCCAGGAGTCGAACCTGGAATCTTCTCATCCGTAGTCAGACGCGTTATCCATTGCGCCACTGGCCCGAGGTGCATGCTGTGTGCCATGTCACCGACCCAGGACACTCGCTTGGAGCGAAAGAAGTGATGGGGAAACAGCAGACAGCGGTCTTCCCCTTTCACAGGTTTACTAACCGAGACTATATATCTAAAGGCTCTTTTTAAACAGAGACGAGGGGGAGTAGCTATGGGCATGGCGCTGGTCGCGTATAGCCACGGCGCGCAACGTCCCTCGTCTGGACACAAGGACAACGAAAAATGTGCCGTGACCCGGATTCGAACCGGGGTTGCTGCGACCACAACGCAAAGTAGTAACCACTATACGATCACGGCTCGCCGCTTCTCGCTGGACGCACCAGATGTGGTGGCCACCGGTATTCTGACCTGTGCTGTGCCACACGATTGAGCTACGAACGGAAGTTCCCAGCCTCTCTCCCTTTGTCTAAGCCGTCCCAATTTGCAAACGAGCCATTTTCCCCCTTGTTTTCTTTGGCACATTTCAAGGGGCGTCCAAATTTGTATTTGTTTATGACAAGATTTACAAGAATGGCGCGGAAGGACTACTCATTCCCTGCATAGTGTCCTTTCTCGGACACAAATGACGATTCTTGCCTTTGTGTCCCCGAAGCAGAACGAGTCCAGTCACACTCACATTTTCAATGGTCCTAAATCAAGTTCCAATAGGTATTTAGCCGTCCCCAAACGGCTTTGAAGTGACAATACTCGCACCAGCTTGTAGTGATGGCGTGCAGCACATGCATTTTCTCTCCTTTGCTGCGTCAAATCCTTGCAGGGTCAACCCATAGACAGCTTTTTCTTCTCTTTTTTTACAAACCGGTGAACAAAAAAGCATTCCCCTTTCCAAGGCTCTTTCAATACCTGCTGCAGCAAAAGGTTTATTCAGGCGCTTCCTTCTTGGTGTCTGCGCAAAGGTGAGGAATCAAAGTAGAAGCTTTGGTGAAAACGTCATAAGGCATGTTGTTTTAGTTTGGCGCGCTACGCTCAACTACTTGAAAGACATCTTTCCCTCATCGCCCAAATACAGAATTGGTTAAATGGATGATCGAGCCAGCCAGGAGTCGAACCTGGAATCTTCTCATCCGTAGTCAGACGCGTTATCCATTGCGCCACTGGCCCGAGGTGCATGCTGTGTGCCATGTCACCGACCCAGGACACTCGCTTGGAGCGAAAGAAGTGATGGGGAAACAGCAGACAGCGGTCTTCCCCTTTCACAGGTTTACTAACCGAGACTATATATCTAAAGGCTCTTTTTAAACAGAGACGAGGGGGAGTAGCTATGGGCATGGCACTGGTCGCGTATAGCCACGGCGCGCAACGTCCCTCGTCTGGACACAAGGACAACGAAAAATGTGCCGTGACCCGGATTCAAACCGGGGTTGCTGCGACCACAACGCAAAGTAGTAACCACTATACGATCACGGCTCGCCGCTTCTCGCTGGACGCACCAGAGGTGGTGGCCACGGGTGTTCTGACCTGTGCTGTGCCACATGAATGAGCTACGAACGGAAGTTCCCAGCCTCTCTCCCTTTGTCTAAGCCGTCCCAATTTGCAAACGAGCCATTTTCCCCCTTGTTTTCTTTGGCACATTTCAAGGGGCGTCCAAATTTGTATTTGTTTATGACAAGATTGTCGAGCGTTTTACAAGAATGGCGCGGAAGGACTACTCATTCCCTGCATAGTGTCCTTTCTCTGACACAAATGACGATTCTTGCCTTTGTGTCCCCGAAGCAGAACGAGTCCAGTCACGCTCACATTTTCAATGGTCCTAAATCAAGTTCCAATAGGTATTTAGCCGTCCCCAAACGGCTTTGAAGTGACAAAACTCGCACCAGCTTGTAGTGATGGCGTGCAGCACATGCATTTTCTCTCCTTTGCTGCGTCAAATCCTTGCAGGGTCAACCCATAGACAGCTTTTTCTTCTCTTTTTTTACAAACCGGTGAACAAAAAAGCATTCCCCTTTCCAAGGCTCTTTCAATACCTGCTGCAGCAAAAGGTTTATTCAGGCGCTTCCTTCTTGGTGTCTGCGCAAAGGTGAGGAATCAAAGTAGAAGCTTTGGTGAAAACGTCATAAGGCATGTTGTTTTAGTTTGGCGCGCTACGCTCAACTACTTGAAAGACATCTTTCCCTCATCGCCCAAGTACGGAATTGGTTAGGAGTTGAACCTGGAATCTTCTGGGTTCTCATCTATAAAACTGTGCGTAGGATTCTTACTAAAAGTGTACGTAAGCCCAAAAGCCTAAAATGGCGTACGCACACAAAAATTCAGTTTTAGAAAACCGTGCGCACGCACACCTGCCCGCAATGTTCCTTTATAAATCACAAATTACCCACAAGTGTGCGTACGTGAATCAGCTTTGTACCCCGCCCTGAACACGCCCATTTTTAACCACAAATGGTCAATGCAAAGCACCTCATGAATACCAATCTACTATATTAATGGCCCTAATCTCATGACCCTGGTAGTGATTGTTCTTGAATCATGGCGAACAAAAAAACAAAAAAGAGAAACTTCTCGGACACAGAGATTGAGGTTCTTGTAGGCGAGGTGGAGGCCCGAAAACCGGCATTATTGGTGGCCACAGCAGTGGAATCACAAACAAATAAAAACTATGCGAGAGGCAGCATATTGCGGCTGCCGTTAACGGTGCCAGTGGGACAGAGCGCACAGTGGCAGAACTTTAAAAAAAGTGGTCCAATCTGAAGGTAATGTATGCTACATCTTTGTATTCCTTTACTGACATGTATTTAATTTGTTGCGTGTGTTATTGAAGAGGTGTTAGTTAAATGTGCTCATTTGTGCAAAATAAATAATCTCATTCATTCATTCCAGGTGGAGGCAAAGAGGAAACTGTTCTCCCACCGCCAGAGTGTGGCTGCAACTGGTGGAGGCCCAAGCACAGCTGACCTATCGCCAATTGATGGAAAAATTGCTGCCATAATTGGCGAGGTCAGCGTGTGTGGGATTGTGTCGGAGAAGGTGGGAGACACCGACTCGACCACTGAGGAACAAGGTAAACAGTTTTATTGTAGGCCTAAAGTGACTCCAGAAAATCAAATGTTTTTTCCCCAGTCCTTCCAGAGTCTGGAGCAGTGGTTGGGCAGGAGGTTCCCGTCGAGGAGAGTGAGGGGTCCCCGGCAGACCAGCGTTCGGCTCCAGTCAGCGGTGCACCTCGTGCACATGGCAGTGGTCGGGTTCTCACTGACGCCGTCCTTCACCTGTAGCAAGACACGATCAACGCAATTAATAACGTGTCAAGCGAGCTACTGCAGATGAGTGAGTGATGAGTACTTGAAGAAATTGCTCAAGTATTAAAATGTTTTGTTGCAAAATGAAACTTGATAGTTCTCTTTCTTACAAACGCCGCATGACATCCTCACGTATTCTTGCCCCATGCTGATGTGCCTCTTGTCGAGCAGGGGGCAGTCGTTCGGGGTCACACTGCTGGGGGGGAGGGAGGTCAGGAGGGAGAGGGATACCGTTCCTCAGTGCCACATTGTGCAGAACACCACACGCCCTGATTATGGCGCACACCTTTGCGGGGTGGTACAGCAGTCTGCCACCTGAGGCATCCAAAGCATGCCATCGGCATTTCAGGAGGCCGATGGCACGCTCCACAACCGAGCGCACACGAGCGTGGAACTCGTTGTAGCGCAATTCCTCTGCGCTCCGCGGGTTCAACATTGGGTAAGGAGCCAGCGTCTGAGGGGGTAGCCACTGTCACCTACAGATAATAATTAATACTTAATTATAGTCAACATCAAGACAAATGGTTACCATTTCTAAATGCTAACTCACCAATAAGCCAGCCACCACGACCTGCGCCTGCCTGTAGTCTGTTCCCTACAATGCTATTTGTCGGTATAAAGGAATCATGTGTGGAGCCAGGCCAGCGTGCCACGATGTTACTGAGGACCATTTTGGAGTCACATATGACTTGCACATTCATTGAATGGACATGCTTTCTATTAACGTAAGCATATTCGTTTACATATGGAGCCCTTATGGCAATATGAGTGCAGTCAATTGCCCCGATTACATTCGGGAAATCGGACATTGCTGCAAATTGCATTTTAATTTTGGCGTGTTCTTGCACAGTGTAGGGAAACTTGATGTATCGACTACCCATTTTAATAATGCCTTCCAAAACAGCCGGCATTATGGCACTCAGGGACGCGATATACCAGACCTATAGGATGATATACAATTAGATTATATCCAGACAAGCCTTAATGTTTGAGTTGAAGATGATATAAAACACTTACCTGTCTGCCAATTCCCGCTGGAGACAGCCGGTTGCCAGGAACCCCAGAGTGGTGAGGACCTGCGTTTGGACTGGGATGGCATGGTTTCGGCGTGTTGCTCTCTCTATTACTGGACCCAATTCAGTACATAAATCCAAGAGCAAAGCTCTGGGGAATCTAAATCGGCTTATTAGCCACTCATCATCATGGGCCAGTAAATCATTACGGTCCCCGAATACTCTTTCTCTCCTGGGGCCTCATTTATCAACTGTTTGTACGCACAAAAATGTGTGTAAACGTGCGTACGAATGAATCCATGCAAAAGTTGCGATTTATCATGCCAAGAGATTTCTTGGAAGTGTGCGTAAACCTAAGAATGGTCAATACTATGCGTAGCTGAGTACGAACAATTCCAAGTGCTGAAACAAGGCAATTGCATTGTGAACACGGGAACTCTATGTAGGCATTTAAGATTGAAATCGATAATGAAAGCATTTTGCAAGGATTTTCATGAAATAAATTAAAAAATCATGAAATATTGTAATGATATAGCCTAATTGAACACCATAAGGGGAGTTGTTAGTATTGGCGAATTGATGTAATGTAGTGTAATGTTACAATATGTTTGTGGACCACTATTAAAGACACTCAATTAACACAGAATATCTAAGAGAAGATGGCAGATCTAGCTGTGTTGGAAGATTTAGCACATGCCACATTTCGCCGAGAGCGCATTTTCAGAGACAGATATGACTTCTTTGCAGAGAGTAATGAGTGGCTCATTAGTAGATATCGTTTCCCTAAACCCATTTTTGTGGAATTATGCGAGGATCTAAGACCAACTCTACAAAGACCAACAAGGAGAACGAATGCCATTCCAGTGCACATTCAGGTGTTATCCACCTTGGGTATCTTGAAGACGGGCACTTTTCAGCGTGAACTCGCTGATCGGTCTGGCATCTCACAACCCTCCATCAGCCTAACGATGCCTGCTGTTTTAAATGCAATAATCAGTAGATCCCGTCAGTACATACTTTTCCCATATACAGTAGCACAACAGGTAGAAGTCAAACAAGGTTTCTTTGCAGTCGACGGCTTCCCAAACACAATTGGAGCGGTGGACTGCACCCACGTTGCAATTAAAGCACCATCCCTGAACGAGTTCAATTACGTGACCAGAAAAGGCTTCCACTCAATTAATGTGCAAATCATCTCGGATGCACAAAATAACTTGTTGAATGTGGTGGCGAGATGGCCGGGGGGAACGCACGACTCATTCATTTTGCAGAACAGCAACGTTGGCTTTCGCTTACAGGAGGGAGCTGTTCAGGATGGATGGCTTATTGGTATGTATTGCCCAGGCATCAAGTACCTGCCATTAGTGTATTCTATTTACGTATTGGTTTCCCTGTAGGAGACAGAGGTTATCCATTGAAACCGTGGCTGATGACTCCTTTGACCAATCCTGTGACGGCACAGGAGAGTCTGTAATGCTGCACACAGTCGCAGAAGGTCGATCGTGGAGTGCACAATAGGAACTCTGAAAGGCCGGTGGATCTGTTTGTCATCTGCTGGGGGTGCTTTGCAGTATACACTGGAAAAGGCCTGCAACATAGTCATGGCCTGTTGTGTCCTACATAACATGGCCATCAAGCATGGCATTCCACTTGTTCAGGAAGACCAACCTGACAAAGCGATGCCAGGCGCACCACCTTTCCAACCTCCAAATGCCTTGGCAGTTCAAAGGAGGATGGAGATTATTCAACGTTTCCGAGTAAGTACCTCCCCAAGAAAAGAACAGCCCACATGCCTTTAGCTCATTTATTTAACATTTGACTGGCACAGTTAACCAGTTGTTGTAGGGATTTGTTAATGTCATTGACTGCAGTGCAGATGCCAGGTAATTTCTCATTTATATCTTTGATGGAGTTGATGATTTCGTCTGTTAGGACCCTTGGTTCACGGCTTGATGTGGCGCGGGAGCGTGGTGCCTCACTGTGGGTCACAACGGGGGGAAGACTTGCCTCTCCCAGGATGACTCCGGAACTGTCTCCACTAACTGCAATTTATGGAATTATTTAATTACTGCATCAGAGCAGATTATAATTCCCTGTCAAATAAAGTGATGACCACAATATTGACAACACTGTTGAAAATCAAATTATTCTACTTACCTTCAACCTGACCATGAGTAGACACCGGTGAATTGGACACGGTAGGACCTGCGACTAGGTCAATGTCTCCACCTGACACAATTCCAGACAGCGATGTTTCTCCAATAATTGCTGCAATTCTTTATTGCATGGGAGAAACACTGGTCTCAACTTGTCCACCTCCAGTTGCAGAAATGTCTCGCCTTTGTGCGACTACGGCTCTTTTTGCACTTGATTTGAAATCAAACCACTTTTTTTTATATCTGCCAATGAGCGCCTCTGAGAAGATGCTGCGTTAACAGCAATCGCTACCTTTTCCCAGAGCATTTTTTTTTTTGTTGGTCAAAACACCGCTAAGTGTTCCAAATAAAACTTTGTGGTTGCACTCAACCTACGACACTAACACCTCAATCTCATTTTGTGAAAAATTGTTTTTCTTTCCTTTCTTTTCTTGCTCCCTTTTTCATTACCAATTTCTAGTTGAACTTGTTAGCTCCCTTTTCATTGGTGGTGACTCAACTAATTTAGATAATATGGGGCGTTTCGTATGCAAATGCTTGTGTTCGTGCACAAGTTTATAGACTAAGAACAGGTGAGATTTATCAAGGATAATCTCCTAGAAGTGTGCGTACGGCGCTCGTACGAATGTTTGATAAATCGCACCTTCAACTGTTCGTGGGAGTATTCCTAACCTCCACGTAAGAACTATTTCTACGCACGCTTGATAAATGAGGACCCCTTACACCTTAAATCCATCTGGCACACCTTAAATCCATCACTGACCCTCTACTGGACCCCCTGCAGTTTGCCTACAGAGCCAACAGGTCTGTGGACGACGCAGTTAATTTGGCCCTCCACTTCACCCTACAGCACCTGGACTCCCCAGCATCCTACGCCAGGATCCTGTTTGTGGACTTCAGCTCTGCCTTCAACACCATCATCCCCGCTCTGCTTCAGGACAAGCTCTCCCAGCTGAACGTGCCTGATTCCACCTGCATATGGATCACAGACTTCCTGTCTGACAGTAAGCAATGCGTTAAGCTGGGAACACAAGTCTCTGATTCCCGGTCCATCAGCACTGGATCTCCCCAGGGCTGCGTCCTTTCTCCTCTGCTCTTCTCCCTGTACACCAACAGCTGCACCTCCAGCCATCCGTCCATCAAACTCCTGAAGTTTGCGGACGACACCACCCTCATTGGGCTCATCTCTGGTGGAGACGAGTCCGACTATAGGTGGGAAGCGGACAATCTGGTGACCTGGTGCAGCCAGAACAACCTAGAGCTCAATGCTCTCAAGACAGTGGAGATGGTTGTGGACTTCAGGAAGAACACAGCACCACTCACCCCCATCACCCTGTGTGACTCCCCAGTCAACACTGTGGAGTCCTTCCGCTTCCTGGGCTCTATCCTGCACACCTCGAGGACCCTGAGACGAGCGAAGAAGATTGTGGCGGACTCCTCCCACCCTGGTCACTCCCTGTTTCAAACACTCCCCTCCGGCAGAAGGCTGCGGTCCATCGGGACCAAAACCTCACGCCACACAAACATCTTCCCTTCCGATGTTGGCCTCCTCAACAAGGCCAAGAGCTCACACTGACTCTAATGACTTCATGTCGTACAACGTTTTACTTTTGCACTACATTCAATTCCTGTAATATTTGTATTTTATATTGTATTTTATATTGTAATTTGGCAAATTATATTTAATTTTTTGCCCACTTTTATTTGATTTTAGTGTATTCCACTTATTACTGCTAGTTTTAGTATAGTTAGACCACATATTTAAATGTAAGATTCCTATATGTTTATTGTATGCACCTTCCTGCCAAAGCAAATTCCTTGTCAGTGCAAACTTTCATGGCAAATAAATCCCATTCTGATTCTGACCCCTGCCATTGGCGTAGTCCTCCAGCAGTGCCAACAGTGCCATCATGCAATATTACGCACGGGGGTCCCCGCAGTATTTATGTGACTACAATTCTTGTGATTGTTAGCACCTTGGTGAAGTCTCAGCATCAATTAGGCCTACTGGTATCCCCCACCCCGAGATATGATTGGAAAAAAGCGTAATAGGCAGGCCTAAACACACGTTTCTTCATGACGGTTTTGTTATGAATTAATGTTTGGACTGATGAGGACGTAGTGTAGCGATTGCGCAGAAGCTTAAAGACTATTTCCAGTTTTTGACATATAATGATATAGGCTATGCACAGTATTAAAGACATATATTTAGTTATACAATGTGATGCTGAATTTTGATAAAAAAATTTGAGTTGGACTGTACAAGGTGTTTATGGAACAATTATCACTCAGTACAAGCTCAAATAATACTGTTGGATTAAAACTTCATGATAATGATGAAATTTAGTGAAAAAAACGTGTGTGAGAAAAACAAAATATATAAATATTTCGAGTAATCGTTCTTCCCGCATTTACTTTCTGCAGTCTGACTACAGTACGGTCATCTGCGTTGCCAATTCCAACTGTTTCCAAAATGTGCGTAGGCCATTTTGGCCGGGAGGGTCTGAGTGTGCGTGGAAGACCGCACATTCTCCCGTCAAGTTTGTTTTTTATAAATCACAACCTTTGCGTGAAAAGTGGCGTACGCACATTTTCAGCCCCGTTTTGTGCGTATGCAAGCTTTATAAATGAGACCCCTGATCCGTAGTCAGACGCTTTATCCATTGCGCCCCTGGCCCGAGGTGCATGCTGCGTGCCATGTCACCGACCCAGGACACTCGCTTGGAGCGAAAGAAATGATGGGGAAACAGCAGACAGCGGTCTTCCTCTTTCTCAGGTTTACTAACCAAGACTATCTATCTAAAGGCTCTTTTTAAACAGAGACGAGGGGGAGTAGTTATGCGCATGGCACTGGTTGCGTATAGCGTACAGGCACGGCGCGCAACGTCCCTTGTCTGGACACAAGGACAACGAAAAATGTGCCGTGACCCGGATTCGAACCGGGGTTGCTGCGACCACAACGCAGAGTACCAACCACTATACGATCACGGCTCGCCGCTTTTCGCTGGACGCACCAGAGGTGGTGGCCACGGGTGTTCTGACCTGTGCTGTGCCACATGAATGAGCTACGAACGGAAGTTCCCAGCCTCTGTCTCTTTGTCTAAGCCGTCCCAATTTGCAAATGAGCCATTTTCCCCCTTGTTTTCTTTGGCACATTTCAAGGGGCGTCCAAATTTGTATTTGTTTATGACAAGATTGTCGAGCGTTTTACAAGAATGGCGCGGAAGGACTACTCATTCCCTGCATAGTACCCTTTCTCGGACACAAATGATAATTCTTGCCTTTGTGTCCCCGAAGCAGAACGAGTCCAGTCACGCTCACATTTTCAATGGTCCTAAATCAGGTTCAAATAGGTACTCAGCCGCCCCCATACGGCTTTGAAGTGACAATACTCGCACCAGCTTGTAGTGATGGCATGCAGCACATGCATTTTCTCTCGTTTGCTGCGTCAAATCCGTGTAGGGTCATGCCATAGCCAGCTTTTTCTTCTCTTTTTTCTTATTTTCTTCTTTTACAAACCGGTGAACAAAAGCATTCCCTTTTCCAAGGCTCTTTCAATACCTGCTGCGGCAAAACGTTCATTCAGGCGCTTCCTTCTTGGTATCTGCGCAACGGTGAGGAATCAAAGTAGGAGCTTTGGTAAAAACGTCATAAGGCTTGTTGTTTTAGTTTGGCGCGCTACGCTCAACTACTTGACAGACATCTTTCCCTCATCGCCCAAATACAGAATTGGTTAAAAGGATGCTCGAGCCAGCCAGGAGTCGAACCTAGAACAGAACACCTGTAGCTATCCAGACATTTAGCATCACTTGAATGAAGTATGATTCTTAAAAATGATTTCTTATAATTAGGGCTGTGAAAAATAACACGTTAACGCGTTATGATTAAATTACAGGATTAATTTGTTATTCTTGTTTAACGCATTTAACGTAATATACCCACAATTCCACCTGCAACTTCTGGATGAGAAGTTCGTGTTCCCAAAAAACTAAGATGCAACATCCATTAAAACCAAAGTGATATGCATACTGGATAAGAGCGTCTGCTAAATGACTGAATGCTAAATGACTGAATGTTATCGTTTCACCGAAGCAACACCAGCCTTTCAAAAGCAACATATACCACCAAAACGCGAAGCATGTGTTGGTCGGCGAGGGGAGTTCAAGTAGAATGTGCCAAACCACCCTCACTGAAGAGCGTAGGGCCCTCACTAAGACTGCCTGTGACAAGGTGACTAGCAGGGGCGGACTTACCCATTAGGCACCGTAGGCAACCGCATGGGGCCCCCAGGTGCCAGGGGGCCCCCAGCTCTGGGGGCCCCCAGCTGACAAGGGGCCCCTTGAAACACTCCATAAAAATACTATATGATCAATAGTAACTATAATAATAATTCAAATTGATTAAAAGTCATAACTTTCCCCAAAAGAATCAACAAAGATACCAACAAAGCGTTTATTCTATTTGTGTCAACGCAGGCTTCCCCTCCCATCCGATACTACTGTGGACTATTCCATCGATTGCAGCTTCTTGAGCGCAGCAAAGCGCGTCATATCAGTTGGTTTACAGTAATATTAAACAGTCGAAGAGTGGAGTGAATCAAAAAACAATTTTCAAAATGAAACGCAACTCCCCGAACGGAGCACAAAGGATAAAGACAAAAGAGGAGAGTAAACAAGTAGTTGCCAAAGTGAAACTACAGAAGGAAACGTCATTTTCTCTCCACTGATATGATGCGGCAGCTAGCACAAGTGCTGCTCAGTGAAGTTTGGCAAGCAACAGTAGCTAGGCTAGCCGTTAGCACAATTTACCAGGGTCAGCTTCTCCACGCAGGGCTCTAGACTAGGGATGGAGATTTGAACTGATTCACTATTCAAATAGGGTTAGAATTTTTTTCCGAATATCCGGATAATCGATTTTTTTTTATGTGGTTCCGTTATGTAATTAGCCTGACGTGACGCAATGGATACAGTGAACACATGAACCACCACACATTCTGGCAGTAATTGGGACTGTTAAGCTATTAGATTAAATAAGGGTTGAATAAAGAAAACAAATGAAAGATCAATTTATTAACATGACGAAAAGACAATGAACTTGAAAAAACGCTGCGTCTTCAGACGTAGGCTCTTAATTTGGCGGAAAAGCGATTAGTGTAGTGGAAATTTTGGTCATATGCATAGATGTATGTGTATGAAATCTATAATCTTCTATGTTCATTGGTAAGAGACAGGAAGGGAAGATAATTAAGTTGAGTTCAAAGGAATGTGAGGTGCTGATGGCTCTGTGGGCAGCTTGCCCTGGGGGATGGGTGAAGCATCTTATATGGCCTTCTGTCCTCTGGTTACTGTAAGGGGTCAATGAGACAGTTGCTCTGAACTTTGGCTAGAAGGACTGTGTCCTGTTTCATTGTTTGTGTTAATTAAAAGTATTGTTTGAAGATGGTCACACAAAGGACAGTTGACCATTTGACTGGTCAACCCCTGTGGCTTTATTATCTACTGCTCTGGAAAGAGCTGTGACATCAAAGAACTTTGGGACACACTGGACACTTGGTATTGTTTCAAGCTGTCACTAAGTTGAGTTAGCCAATCACAGAATTTGCTACATTGATTGATTGACCTTATAGAATGCCATCTGATCTTAAGTTTATATAAGGCAGTGCATGTGTGATGGTTGGCCATCACTCCTGCGAACGACCTGTGTGGACGGCACCTCCTTCGTTGAGACTGATCAGCAAAGCTTTGTTTATGTAATTGTATAGTCTAAATAAATTGTATTAAAACCATATCCCTTGACTATTCAGATCTACACAGTGCCACTCGAATTCTACCATAACATTAGCCTATTATTACGTGAAATAAAAAGTAGGCTAAATTGGACTAAATTCAACACATTGGGTAGGCTATCCTCGATAAAAACTAAAGACACACATGGAGAAATATTGCATATTAACTTGGATATTAACTTGGAACCGGAATCCTATAGGATACGGTGCGCCACCACACAATGCAAACATAAACAGCCGATTACGCTAGCTCTACATGGCTACTGGTAAGAAAATAAATAAGCCACAACTGCATTAGCCATATGCATTTTTATTCAGGAAAATGAGCATGTAAACATGCTCAGGGGAGAGGCGAGTACGGAGTCGATTTACGAGCAGGCCGGCGTAGAAAAGACTGCAGGAACTAAGGTTGCTGCGAGGTACTGCTTAGCCAGGATACTATGCTTCTTGTAGCGCCAAATGAAATGAAAGGAGACTCGCAGTAGAACGCAGACGTAGCTTACCTTTTTTGATGGTTTTCATCATTTCTAACGTCACAACTATTAGAATTCACAACACGACGCAACGGTTTTTCATAAACATTTTTTTTAAATTAAACTACGCTCATAAGTATTCGATTCCCTCTGAAATACTGCAGGTGATCAATGTTACAATAGCTTGTTTCAAAGGGGGTTCTTAATGAATTACAGTAATGCAATATGAGTAGGCTAAATGCTTGAAAATATCACTAAAAGGGAAAAACTTGAAGTGACATAGTCATAGAGGTTAGGTAGGGTGACCAGATTAGAGTTTGTGAAAAAGAGGACACTTCGTCAAGCAGGGGGGGGGGGGGGGGGTCATATAGCCAAATGCAATATGCTACATGATCATTTATTTATTGAACCTTAACAAAATTGCAAAGTGCAAATGTAAAACAAATCTAAATAATACATTTTGTATATGGCCACATATTAAAATTAGAAAATAAAGACACTTTTCAGTCCTCATATATTGAAGCAATAACGATAACAAAGGCGGCAAGGTGCTCACAGTGTTGCCAGATAGGAAATGGCAAAGTATCAAACCAAAGGCTCAAAATGATCGTTTTGAGAGGATAATTATTGTGCATCTGGCAACATTGAGAAGGCGGTTGACCAATGACAGTTCTCTCTACAGTCAGATCTCGCGCAAGAAGGTGGAACGTAGATACCCTTTCCAAAACTTGTAAGGGCGTAATAACTAGTCTGTGAAAGACACAGAGAAACACAAATCCCTGCCGGACGCATTTTATATGTCTCGAAAAGAGGACATGTCTGGGTAAAAGAGGACGTCTAGTCACCCTAGGTTAGGACCGTTTAACACCGGATTGCTAATATCTTCGTTTGATCCAACTTTTCAACTGAGGCTGCTATAGCTTATCAATATTCCCTCTTGCAGGGGAAATGAGCAGCAACAAATGTATGCTTTTAAATCTATGCAATCTTCATAAATAGTAAATATGCATTTTTATATAAAATATACAGAAATATCAGTTGTAAAAATTACAGTTAATAAACGGACTCATCATAAACCGACTCAACAATTTCCTCAGAAATTGTACCCTCTCTAGTTATTATTATTATTATAAAATTAACAATTATTATATGGATTGAAAATAGTGAGAATGGGAGTTAAGGTGGCCCCATGACTGTCTTCGCCTGGGGCCCCCAAATCACTAAATCCGCCACTGGTGACTAGCACAGTTGCCAAATGTATTGCAAAAAGCTGTAGACCGATTGATATTGTTGGGGACGAGGGGTTCACCAAAGATTTGCTAGTGGCAATGGGTGACTCGAGCATCAAGGTACCGCTAAATCAAAGACGCACACTAATGACAAAAATTCGGAAAATCGGTCATATGTAATTAATTATGATTAATTAGATTAAAATGTTTAATCATTTCACAGCCCTACTTATAATATATTCTGTAGGATTGCTAATAATTTATGTAGCGCCCCCTAGCTTGTCTTGCTATTAGTGTTGAGTGTGTTCCCCGAATTCTTCTGTTGGCGAGATATCTCTCTCTAATTATTTATTAATTTATGCACTAATGTATTTAACTTTCCTATGTATCCTATGTTCCTACGTTTAGCTTTTTAGGTTATTTTAGCCTACTATATCAACCCTTTTTAACCAACAACCAATATTACCCATGTAAAAACACGTAGGATATGGAATATCCTACATAACCATGCACTTTGAATCACTATAAGCCTGTTCCCGTGAATATTAACTAACTTAATTCCTAATACATGTAATTATTACATAAACATTCTTAACATTTAAATCGTACAATTTCAAAGAAAATAAACAAATGAAAATACAGAGAGTTCCGGAAATACCCCAAAATCCCACAGGGCTACATTTATATAGAATATATAGTATGAATCCACCTGGCAGTATAATAAACATGGAGTATGACTCTTTATTGCTGACTAATTATAAAACCTTGTCATATTTTCAATCTCACCATGGTCCACTCAGCACCAATGATGGTCCATCACATCAGTCCTGCGGTATCAATGGGCCTACACCATTTAGAACCCTGTGCTCCTAATTGCTGATATAAACTAACAAGATTGCTTATATACTACAATACATGTTTAGTATGATTACAGTAGTGTGATACTTATAGTACTTAGTATGATTCCGGATTCAGCCTAGTATGATTTGTTTTTCAAAATTGCTGGCCTTTAAACTTAGGCCTACCTTGTGTTCTCAACCTCATTTGGCTCCTCCAACATCCCTCACCTTTTGCCATCAATCTAAGATCAAGATCGGGCCGATTTCGCCCCTTCCGACCATCCTAGGTAACGTCCCGATTATCTTGATGGTTCTATTGATTATTTTATTAGATGTTCCCCTGGTGTGAGGTGTGTCAAGAGTGATCGAATCTGCTCGGAAGGACGTCGGAGGCGCCCCGATCGCGAATCCTAAATATTCAACATGTTGAATATTTGCGATCAGAAATCCTGATGTGTGGGGGAAACCCAGAGGAAAACCCTGAGTTAATCAAGTGAAACAAAACAATATCCTATCAGAAAGCAAGCTGAGAGAAGACAGAAGCATATCAAACGGAGTCAGGTGCAACACAAAGTTCAATGGAATTGATTTGTGGCAACAGCAAACCCTTTTCTTTTTACCGTGAATTTTCTGTGAAAATCATTCCAAACACGATAATCGCAATTTCTTCCTGCATATAGTTTTGCGATATTTCTTGTGTTAACAGTCGGGACACGGGTTGGAAATCTGTTTGCGTGTGGTGTGCTGTCTTTGTCAAATCATGGCATAACACACACTGTAGGAGCAAAACGGCTAAGTCTAGGATTTTCGTGTTTGTGGTCTCTCACAATTGGAAAATCTTATAAGGTAAAAAAAAATAGTTTAGTGTCCCCAGCATAAGTCAATTGCTTCGATGTTATTGTCTCCACCTGATACATTTCACAAACGATATCTTTACCATGTTTTGTGTTTCAGGTTGCATAGAGTGCATAATGATTTTAGTTTGACAGCTGTCTATTTGCCTCCAAAAGATAGGCTACTGAGTCCTGTCCATGATCACTATCTGTGAACCCTTGTCCGCCGGTTTAATAACAGTAGTCTCATTGTCTGCCAAGGTTTTAATGTCTTGCAGTTCTATTGTGCTGAGATTACGTTTCGTCACCGGTCTAGGTCTGATGCCTCCTAAGGACTCGAAGTCCTTCTGAACCAGGGTTTTGATAGGAGTTGCCACCTCCCTTGGCACCCAACTGGAGGGGTCTGTAAAAGGTAGGCCTATTTGAGGAAAGTTAGCCTGGCTGCCAGCCCAATTTATCCCCGCCCACACAAAAAATTTGGTCGGGAAGTTGGGTCTGGAGTAGCCTGGTCCTAACCAGACCCTCGTACATTTCATTTGTACAGAGGGTCTGGGATCGCTCCATTGACAAACGTTAACTTCCTTGAAGGCGGGTCCTCTGTTGAAGTTTAAAACTATTTGATCTGCCCAGAGCCACTCTGATTTGCCATAACCAATCGCAAGCGTTCACCTTAGCCAACTCCTTCACCACTACTGTAACGGAGCTAGCTGGAAAATCAAACTTTTCCCGAACCCCGTGGGGAGGAGGGCCACAACATCATGGCCACCAACAAACTCAGCAAGGAATGTTCTTGCTCCGGCTTTAACCTATGGATATTCGGCAGCGTTGCCACAACCGCAGAATAGTTTTGCTCGCATCTTTCTCCGCCGCCATTACTGAACTACTCAAACTAGTGCACGACATCAACGTCATCGTTCTCAGCCACTCCCTCTGTTCGCTGATTGGACCTACAAAAAATGTGTTTCTGGAAACCGACTTCAGACCGGGCTCCCAGACTTAGTACAGAAGCAAAATCCAAATTGAGCGGAAGTACGTAGGAGGGCAGAGCCAGGCTAGGTCTGGAGGGGCTCAATTGCGGAAAAACTAGGCTATATCCGAACAGGAGCTGTTCGGACCAATTAAATTGTCAGGGGGGGCTTCATACGATGATGGACAGATGATCAACTTAAGCAATAAGCCCCAAGAGGCCGTGGTTTACGCTGATTTTAGAACAGGTAAAGGGAGTTGTTAGGGGGGGAAAACACCGTTACCTGTTCTAAAATCTTATTATTGGGCTAATTGCTTTTCTAAAACTGTTACTACAAATATTTGGTATGGTTTCATCAATAAAAACAATTAGAAACAAAATAGTTTAATAATAAACCGTAATTCTTCCGCTACTACAAAGTATAGTTCCTACATAAATCGTTGCCACGCAACAGCCAGATGGACATCTATGCCATCTTTTTCAATTTGAAATATTCGATGCGCAGTAATATGGAATGTTAAAGAATGTTATGAGGACAACATGAGGTTATGCTGGATTTTACAACGGCATGGAATGCGATATAGCCAATCACAATCAAGGATGGAAACAACCAGTTTTAGAAAGTAACGTAATCAACAACGTCATCAAAGAGCGCTTGGGTTGAATTTGTTTTTAACAAACAACATGTTACATTGTTCTGATTGGTTGTAGGTCTATCCAATTGAGCGAGGCATTTGTTTTACGAGCTCGGTTGACACATGCCCCATAGTCACAGCCCAACGGAGCAAGAGTGTATGGCTGCAGCCTCCCGCCTCACGCCCTCCCGTCTCATGCCCTCCCGTCTCTTGCTTCTACTTTTCAAAATAAAAGCTTGTCTGGTCCGCTATTTATCCTTTCTACTTTGGTGTAACTGTTTTTTTTTAGCTAGACTACAAACTAAAAATCCATTCTAGCAGCCTGGGAGGCCCGGTTGAGTTTAGGCGTCACAACGATGGTTGAGGTTAGGATTAGTTTAAGGCCAGGAGTCGTAGCACAGGTCAACGTTAAGGTTAGGCACATCCACGACGGTTGTGGGACAATGATGGTTGGTACAGCACACCGTGCATTTTGTCATCTCCGGTGTGTTCTTTTTTTTAAGGACACTGATGTGTACCCTTAAGGAAAATCACAAAAATAAACCATCAAAGTCTGTCCGTCCGTCATCTGCCGCTTGTCGGGGATCGGGTCGCGGGGGCAGCGACCTAAGTAGGGAGGCCCAGACTTCCCTCTCCCCGGCCACTTCCACCAGCTCTTCCTGGGGGACCCCGAGGCGTTCCCAGGCCAGCCGAGAGACATAGTCCCTCCAGCGTGTCCTGGGTCTTCCCCGGGGGCTCTTCCCAGTGGGACGTGCCCGGAACACCTCACCAGGGAGGCGTCCAGGATGCATCCTAATCAGATGCCCGAGCCACCACAGCTGGCTCCTCTCGACGCGGAGGAGCAGCGGTTCTACTCTGAGCCCCTCCCGGATGACCGAGCTTCTCACCCTATCTCTAAGGGAGAGCCCGGACACCCTGCGGAGAAAGCTCATTTCGGCCGCTTGTATTCGCGATCTCGTTCTTTCGGTCACTACCCAAAGTTCGTGACCATAGGTGAGGGTAGGAACGTAGATCGACTGGTAAATAGAGAGCTTCGCCTTTCGACTCAGCTCCTTCTTCACCACGACGGACCGATGCAGAGCCCGCATCACTGCGTACGCCGCACCGATCCGCCTGTCGACCTCGCGCTCCATTCTTCCCTCACTCGTGAACAAGACCCTGAGATACTTGAACTCCTCCGCTTGGTTCAGGATCTCCTCCCCGACCCGGAGATGGCACTCCACCCTTTTCCGGTCGATAACCATGGCCTCAGATTTGGAGGTGCTGATTCGCATCCCAGCCGCTTCACATTCGGTTGCGAACCGCTCCAGTGAGAGCTGAAGGTCATGGCCCGATGAAGCCAACAGGACCACATCATCCGCAAAAAGCAGCGACCCGATCCTGAGGTCACCAAACCGGACCCCCTCAACACCCTGGCTGCGCCTAGAAATTCTGTCCATATGGGTAATGAACAGAATCGGTGACATAGGGCAGCCCTGGCGGAGTCCAACCCTCACCGGTAACAAGTTTGACTTACTACCGGCAATGCGGACCAAACTCTGGCACCGGTCGTACAGGGACCGGACAGCCCCGATCAGGGAATCCGGTACCCCGTACTCTAGGAGCACCCCCCACATGAGCCCCCGAGGAACACGGTCGAACGCCTTTTCCAAATACACAAAACATGTATAGACTGGTTGGGCGAACTCCCATGTACCCTCCAGGACTCCGCGGAGGGTATAAAGCTGGTCCACTGTTCCATGGCCAGGACGAAAACCACATTGCTCCTCCTAAATCCGAGGTTCGACAATCCGACGGACCCTCCTCTCCAGGACCCCTGAATAGACTTTCCCAGGGAGGCTGAGGAGTGTGATCCCCCTAAAGTTGGAGCACACCCTCCGGTCCCCCTTTTTAAAGAGGGGAACCACCACCCCGGTCTGCCAGTCCAGAGGCACTGTCCCCGATGTCCACACGATGTTGCAGAGTCGTGTCAACCAAGACAGCCCTACAACATTCAGAGCCTTAAGAAACTCCGGGCGGACCTCATCCACACCAGGGGCCCTGCCACCGCGGAGCTTTTCAACCACCTCGGCGACCTCAGCCCCAGAGATAGAATGCCCCCCCCCGATATCCCCAGACTCTGCCTCCACGTCGGAAAGCGTGTTGGTAGAATTAAGGAGGTCTTCGAAGTATTCCTTCCACCGATCCAGGATGTCCCCCGTCGAGGTCAGCAGCGCACCATCCGCACCATATACAGTGTTGACAGAGCACTGCTTCCCCCTCCTGAGCGGCCGGATGGTGGTCCAAAACCTTTTTGAAGCCGTTCGGAAGTCATTCTCCATGGCCTCGCCGAACTCCTCCCATGCCCGGGTTTTTGCCTCCGCGACCGCCAAAGCCGCGTTCCGCTTGGCCTGCCGGTACACATCAGCTGCCTCTGGAGTCCTACCAGCCAATAAAGTCCGATAGGCCTCCTTCTTCAGCTTGACCTCTCACCAAGGGCAACTCCAGAGTGGAAGAGAGTCCAGCCCCTCTCAAGGAGACTGGTTCCGTAGCCTATGCTGTGCGTCAAGGCGAGGTCGACTATATCTAGCCGGAAACTCTCTACCTCGCGCACCAGCTCAGGCTCCTTTCCCGCCAGCGAGGTGACGTTCCACGTCCCTAAAGCTAGCTTCTGCAGCCGAGGATCGGACCACCAAGGCCCCCGCCTTTGGCCGCCGCCCGTCTCACACTGCACCCGACCCCCATGACCCCTCCTGCGGATGGTGAGCCCACTGGAAGAGGGTCCCACATTGTCTCTTCGGGCTGTGCCCGACCGGGCCCCATGGGAAAAGGCCCGGCCACCAGGCGCTCGCCATCGAGCCCTTACCCCCGGGCCTGGCTCCAGGGGGGGGCCCCGGTGACGCACTTCCGGGCAGGGGCAACTGAGAACCATTGTTGTTTTTTTTCATGGTTGTTTTTTTTGAGCCACGCTTTTTCTGGTCTTTCACCTGGAACCTGTTTGCCTTGGGTGATCCTACCAGGGGCATAAAGCCCCTGACAACACAGCTTCCAGGATCACTAGGACACGCAAACCCCTCCACCGCGGTAAGGTGGTGACTCAAGGAGGGACCATCAAAGTCTGCAACCATAAATTGCTCGAGGTAACGTTAGCTAATATTCGCTAACAAATGTCAGCATAAAACGCTGATGCAGTTATCGCAGGTTTCATTAAATATATGTTAACATCAGGGAAAACATCCAGAAATCAGCAAACTATATGGATAAAAAAGTTAAATTTTAAGTTTTTCTATTTATTGCAACAAATGTGCTCACAAATTTACCTTTAACTCCATCCTTACAATAATTCGCGATTTGGTATTTTTGACCCTCTGCATTTACCGTTGGACAGTTTGGGCATGAGACGGGAGGGCATGAGACGGGAGGCTGCAGACTGCAGCCATACCCATCTCCAACGGAGAGTTTTCAGACTCTTGTCAACGTATCAACGTTGTCAACGTATGACAACGTTATGCTACCTCTGGTCAGCTGCAGGCAGGGGTGGTCTTTCCTACAGGCGGTATAGGCCGTCGCCTAGGGCGCCACTCAGAGGGGGGCTCAAAAAAATGCGCCCAGCAAAAAAAAAAAAAAAAAAACGTTTTTATTTGTATTTTTTTGTTGCTGGGCAGTTTTTTGTTGTTGCGCCCCCTTCTTTAGCTCCAACCAATATTTTGACATTCAAAAAATAAATCTAACATTAGGGTAAAATGAGCCAGGTATACGTCCCCTTAAAAAAGGAAGCTTGGTGTTATCAGAACATGCTAGCACAGTGAGGCGTTTGGTTAGAGTGTGTGTGTTCAAGAACTTTGGAGAACGAAATAATGAAGAGGCAAAAGCCATCCAGGGCGAAATTTAAGAAAAGAAAGGAAGAATAAGAGAAATGTGCAAAGGTAAATCCTTAAATTCTAGTCTTAGCCTATGATGAATTCGAGATAAGAAAACGGTTCATGAATGCGTGAATTGCCCCGGGCACTTTAGTGGAGTTAAGAAGAAAAGATGTACCCTATCATTGAACGTTTTTCTACTCCCTGTCACATAACCTAGTCTAGTTCTTTAAGTATTTTACAGTAGCCTATATAAAAAATGATATGTCCATTTATTCTACGTTACATATATAGCCAATTAGCCAGTGAAACAACACTACAAATATTACTCGTTGCATAGCACACCCAATAATTGCCGTTTTTGTCTTCCTTAATGTCCTTAATGCCTAACAGTGCGTTCACACTGCAGCGACGCGAATCGCTTGCCATCGCTTGCCTTCCCACAGTTCACCACGCTCGGGGGCGTTTCAAACAGATATATGTAGAATGTAGTTCTCTAAAGTCAATTTTGTAGTTATCATGGCCAAGTGTGCAGACTTGGGTTCACGTAGTTGCAACATCTATCAAAATACAACTTGTATACAACATACAAAACTGTTTAATAGACATACACGTTGACATGTGTAAAAAACGTTTTACTATATTCCTCAATCTCTGCTAATCTGTCGATACGATAGGGAGTTCCAGCCGGGCTAGCTACTGTACTGTAGCTAGTTACCACAGAACGAAGTTACGTAATGTGACTAAACTGAATTTGAAAGTACAAGTACCCACAACTTCGGCAAACCTTGCGCCATGCATTGTTTTTTTTTAAATTAACATCTCTGTACAAATACAGCTATGTATCTTACAGGACTGGGTAAGCAGCCACACAAACGATTAGTTTCTCCTCCACCTTGAAACCTAGAAAGCTAGAAATGTTTGCCATGGTTGCTACGTTACGAGAAACAAGAAAACACTCCAATTGGCCATCGCTAGCGAAAATCGCTCCTCATTTGCATAAAGTTGAGAAAATCTCAACTCTGTCGCGTCGCGTCGCTACCCACAATGCACCACGCAAGCGATTCGCCTGGCTCCATAGAAAATGAATGGAAAACATGTTGTCGCTCGCATCGCGTCGCTGCAGAGTGAACGCACTGTAATGGGTGTGCTATGCAACGAGTAAGATATTTGTAGTGTTGTTGCATTAGGCATTGAGGAAGACAAACATGGCAATTTGTCAACAAGTGAGGAGTACTGGTAAAAATCCAAGTGTTGTATTGTCAACTTTAGCGAATGGATTGTATGTAATCTTGCCAGATAGTTAGCTAACGCTAGCTAGCCAGTGACTTCTGACGTTCCTTGTTATTGTCATTCAGTCGAAACGTCAGTTCAAGTTCAGCTGTAGGCCTACCGCAATTTGCATCATTTTCGATGTGTCATGACATTTTGGTGAATTCCGTTTTGTCTAATTTTGTTCAGGGAGATTGATTGCTTAAAATGAGTGAATATGTACGGTGGCCCTGAAGTGCAAATCACACCCCCTAATATGAGTACACTTCTAAGATTGTTGTTTGCCAGGCATCAACAGAACAGAAGACTAAAAAAACATTATTTGCAGGCGATGAGGGAGTGAATGTGACCGTGCACCGTGTGTGCACCGTTGAACAGGGGGGCGTGGCCGGAGCGTAGTTCAGCATAGACTTGACATTTTCTCAGGGATTTTTTTTTTAGGGGGGGGGGGGGGGGCGCCACGAGTGAAGCTCGCCTAGAGCGCCAAATGTGCTAGGACCGCCCCTGGCTGCAGGTGTCTATAAGCCTAAAAAAAAAAAAACGGTTTAAGCGACTGCATTACACTCCTGAACAGTAGATGGCGGTGATGCACCTCATAGACGTGGGATCGTCAATCTGCTATTTACCTCAGTAGAAGAAGAAGACAATGCAGCGTCAGTCAAACCCGTGGCGGGAAAATGTTTTTTTCTTTTTTAAACCTTAACCTTTTGAGGCGTCTCAGCCAGTCGTTATAGCTAGTTAGTTAAGTGATCTTTTATTACATTTCTTTTTTTGTAACATTTTCAATTTTGCTGTTACCTCGTCCGATTTATGATGCCATGGTTGTCCTCAGAGATGGCATGTGTCCTGGATTGGATGAGGAATTGATACAAGCACTACGAGCAGAAGATGTCAAAACCGGTGTGTTTTTTTACTCACGTTTTTCTTCTCAAACGATCGAGTGTACAGTATAACTCACGATAAGTAATTTTACTGGAAAATGACCTAAAACACCATAAACTATGTGTTCACATGTATTATTTTTACAGTGGAAGATCTGGTGTCATCTGACACTGAAGATCTGTCACAAAAATGCTCCGTGTCTTATAAGGTAAAGCATGCACAATTTGTGTTTAATTCGTCTGATTTTATTGACAGAGGATTCAATAGTGATGATCATCATTCGTGTCAAGCACTAAAATGTTATGTCAATTTCGTACTCTCCATACAAATTACATCAGGCATTCGGAGGATACACACACACAACCGAAATGGGGAAAAAAGTGAAATCATGGGTGACAAATAATGTCATGGTTTGATTGTTTGCGTTTCAGGCTTTATTGGCCGTGCGCAGGGTTCTACTTGCCCAACACGCAGCCTTTCCTGTCTCAGGTGCTGATCTGTATGAGGAACTGCTGAGTTCCACTGCCATCCTGTCCACTGGCAATCCTATGTTAGTATTCTACACTATGTATAACTTACATAGGGACTTGTCTAATGAGAAATAGAGCAATTTGACCAAGTTTTAGCACTATAATGTTCTTGGCTTGGTTAATCAAGGTTTGTGTTTTGGTTTTATTCCAGTCTTGATAAAATGCTAGACTCAGGTTTGTACACTGGGGAATTAACAGAGCTGGCAGGAGGCCCGGGAAGTGGTAAAACCCAGGTGAACGTTTCCTACCATAACACACATCATTGACAAAATTTGTCTGACTGGTTTTCCAGACTACAAATAGCCTAATAATCCAATCCCACTGTTTCCAGTGCTGCCATTCATTTTCCATCTGCATTTACTGTGTTTAATGCACAGTGTTGTGCTTCATACAGCCATGTTTGTATCTTTCAGGTGTGTTTTGGGGTTACATTGAGTATATCTTACCAACTAAAGCAAAGTGTGGTATATATTGACTCCACTGGAGGAATGTCTGCTAGCCGCTTACTTCAGATGTTACAAGCGAAATCCTGTAATATGGAGGAACAGGTAAGCTGAGAGACTCATATGAGCTACAGGGCATTCTATGTTATTAGAATTGTAAGCAATTACCGACAGGTATAATATTACATGGCAGTTGTTATTGCCCTTTTCAGATGGAGGCTCTACAGAGAATTCAGATTTTCCGCTTGTTTGATGCATTTTCCTTACTTGGCTGTCTACATAGTCTGCGATGCGTTGGTCTACAGCAGGTATGACAGATGCACGTTTTTGTTTTGTTTTTGTTGGTAAACATTCTACCTGTGATAAACTATTAACTTGCATGTCTAAGGCCCATGTTCAACTGTGTAAAATGCATCCTCCCTTCTTGGGGAAATCAATGTTATGACATGGATCAACAACCGTTGTTTAGGGAAGCACATTGATTCACCTATCCAGTACATTATCTCAACTTAATGTAACTAAATACTCCAAAGTAGGATTTGTGAATATGCTATTTGTCTGTCTTTCCAGGCTTCTCTTGGTGGGGGCTCAGTCAAAGCAGTGATAGTGGATTCAGTGTCAGCCTTAATCTCTCCCCTACTGGGAGGCAAACATAATGAAGGTAACAGGGCAATCAGTTGGCACAGTATCACATACAATAACCTTTTCAACTCTGAGAGGGTGCAGGTGAAAGTATAGTATGTCTATGATAAATCAATATGGCCCAATTCTCTGGCAAGTGGTGTTGCATCTCATAAAATAAGCCTATTGAGGGCAGGGGTAGTTAAAGACATTGATAATGTTCATAGATTATATCTGTCAACTGGTTCATTACTAGTTTATTACATGGTGTGTGTGGGCCTCACAAGCACTATATTGACTTACAGTGAAGATCTCTCCAGGTATGTCATTAATGATGCAAGTTGCTGGAGTTCTGAAAACTATAGCCAAGGACTTCAATGTAGCAGCTTTGGTGAGCTAAATATATGCAGATGGATCATTTCCCCCCATTTAAGATCTTCTTTAAACCAAATAATCTCGTGTTTTTAGGTGACCAACCACACAACAAGAGATGGCAGCGGGCAGCCGAAACCTGGATTGGGTCTATCTTGGAGTCATGTGCCTAGAACCAGAGTTTTACTGGAGCGGGTGGAGAGACCTGGTTCCTTATGTTCTAGCCTACGCACTGCAACTTTAATTAAGTCTTCTAGACAGGTATGTAATATTGAGACCCACAATGAACACGTCTGCATTCAATTCTTAGACATGGGACCTCATTCTATGACAAACTAAGGTTTAAAATGCTAGTTACCTCAATCTTTTATGTGTAATGTACTAGACATAATTCTAAAAACAAATGGGCCTGAATGAAATATTTGTTAAATATGCATGTTAAGTTTCATGAACTTGTTCTTCCTCCTTAGCCATGTCTTCTCAAAACAGAGTTTGACTTAAAGTGCTGGGGCAGACCAGATGATATGACTGCTGTGTCTGGAAAGAGAAAGCTGGAGAACTAATAATACTGAATATCAAACTGAAGAGGTTTGCAGAGGTGCCTGTATGTTGACTATATATTCTAGCTTCGAAAGAAGGGAACGCATGTCTGTTTGGAAATCAACCGCGGCCCCAGTGACTAATACTATTTATACTACAAATGATTGTGTTTTGTTACAAAAGTGTGACTTAAATATATTGATTTAAAACAAGTTTCAGGCCATGCACGTGGATTATAATGAAGAACAAAAAAATGATTTAACAGAATATTCAAGCCTTTTATTAGCACCTTAAAACATTGTTTCAATTCAAGGCTGTTCCTTAACTTTGCAAACCAATCCATTTAGCTTTTCCCTTGGGAAAATCATTGGCTTTGCAAACCATAAAAATGGCAATGTGTTAAATTCATCAACATATTCTGCACATGTAAAATAAAATTGTTTCATATCCTTGTCATTCATGAGTTAAACCAAAGCTTAAATGGTGTATTGATGTTACAAAAACTACTAAAGCTCGCTAAACAATTTACAAACTCACCCTAATAGGAAAAAGTAGTACTTCTACATTATTCCATTGCTTGAATAAAAGAGAAAAAAAAACTGGTGCCACCATGGACACACAACTTGCAGAGACGCAAACCTTTCCCCAGGTTGCAAAAAAAAAAAAGAATACGAAGAAACATGATTCAGTGTCCATCACAATCAATCATTCAACCAAAGTCACAAGGTTTAGCGTTGTACTGTGTGTATTCTCAGTGGTTCAGAAGTTGAACACTGAGATATACATTGGCTTTTAGTAAAGCACTAATGCAGCATGTTAAAAAGCAGGGCTGAAGGGAAGGAGAGGTACGCTGGTGTGTCTTATCAGCAGGGAGGGACAACTCTTCTCTTGCGGATACACTCCCAGATCCAGTCAGAAGTGACCCTCTGGGCCTGGCCGGCCTCTGGATCTGCCAGGGTGTGTGTGGCCAAGGCGGCGTCGTACTCCGCCACCAGATCTCCGTCGTATGCTACAAAGTAGCGCCGCAGCTTCTCGTAGTCCGGAATCGATTCAGGCAGGAAGAGTTTTACCCCGCTGAAGATGTCTAGTAAAGTCTGGGGGAGGGAGGGGCATAGTGTCAAATGCTCCTATGAAGGTGTACAAAACCATGCTATACAGATTAATTATCAGTTGTTTGGTCCGACTAGTTTTGGCAGTCAGACACCATCCCAGTCGTACTGAGACACCTACCTTGTCGTTCCTAGGTTCTACTAACTGAGATTCAACCTTCGGCTTGCTTTGTCCGTTGCTATGCAGAGTTTCTGTTTTCTTGGCCTGAGGTATATTCAAGTTGTAATGTCGTTAAAATGTTAACGAAAAATAAATATGATTGTTCTCTTTGTACTCTGTACATTTCAACATAGTAGGCCGGCCACAATGGTCATAAAACAACTAAAGACTTGGCAGGTCAGACCTGTCCCTGGCGGTATGTCTGTCTACCTTCTTGGCACTTGGCTCCTCGGCAGGCATTTTCCTCTTTGCAGCAGGAGAAGGAGGCTCTTTCTTCACTGCCTTTGCTTTGGGAGCACTGTTCTTGCCTGTGAGAAAGAGTACAATATGTCACTGAGAAAAAAGCAGATACTAATGACGTATAAAGACTATGTCTGCCGCAATTAAGCACATTTTAAAAAACAAATGATTGTTATTTGATCAAACTCAGGAGCAGCTGTATTGTCATTGTGGAATTTGACTGATTTCAAGTCAAAGTGAACTTAACTTATTTGACCACAATGTGGTAGACCCTTGGGTCAACAATGAGTAAGCGGCTAAATGGGAGTTGGTCTTGTATCCTGGGTGAGCATGGAGGCAGCTGGTAGTGACTCACTGGGCTTGCTGGGAGGTCTATGGGAAGTGGAAGGCGGGGAACCGCTCCTGCTGTCGCCCCCAGAGGAACTCTTATCATCGTTGGCTTTGGAAGTTCCAGCTGTCACCTCAAAGTCACAATTTTCCTTGGAGATACGGTACAGCTCCTGGAAAGACGCAGAACATCAAAAATACATGTATAATGGTCTGCCGTCTAAACGGAACACTGAAATAAAATGTGCTTTTATACATTTGTGTTGTAAAGGCACAGCAATAAATGGTGCTCTTATTGGTAATGTCCTCCTTGTCCAAGGCTTTTACGTGAATGTATATCGATTATTTGATTTGATTGAATTAAATCCCCAAACCAATTAATAAACAGATTAGAACGTCACAAATAAGAGCACAGTTGGCAGGAGAGATGTCATACTCTGAGCTGGTGGAGGTTGGTGGCGGTCTTCCAGTCTTTGTCATCTCGAATGCGGGTACAGCGAGGGAAACGGATGGAGATGCCGTCGGCGGTGTGCATCTCTGACTTTGAGAATTCCGCCCCAGTGATCTCCCACACTGGTGCTGTCTGATAATCAATATCAATCATATCAATCAGAACACAGTTACAAGAAACAGAGCCTATGGTCAAATGAACACGGATATAGATATACTTACATTGTGTCAATCTATTTGTTTGATAAGTGAGATATAAATATATTATATTTGTCATACATTGTTATTTTATATTTTTGATCAATTGGTCTCTCGCAGCTGGTTTTAAGATTCAAACATATTTACCAAAGTAAATATATCAGTTAAGCTAGAACTTCTTCAAAATCCTCAAGAACTCCTCTAGTTTGTCCTTGAGAAAGCTACAAGGGAATTTTTTACAGTTAAATCTTACCTCAGGATCCCGTATAATGAAATCGGGATAATAGTTCTTGATGATTTTCAACCAACCAGGGATTTTGCTGGGCTCCTGAAGAGACAATAGAGAGACACGCATGCTGTAACAATATGTACGCACACAATAATATACCCTCTCTATAGCCAGACAACTATGTAGTTCCACTCGTGTTGAAGATCCAATCCCCTCACCTTACTGATTTTGATCACGTCCAGCTCTTTCTGGAGCCTAGCCAGAGTGGCATCATCGTATCCTCCGGAGCACTTAGTGACAGTGCACCATTTCTTGGAATCAGGGTCATGGCAGCCCATTAGGAAACTGGACATAATCCCACCTGGTGGATGGCAATAGGACACAATGACATCTGGTATTTCACCCAAGAACAATCTTTCAAATTAAACTTTATTCAAACTGGTCTTGAAGGAATGACTGGACATGTCACAATACAGCTTACTGAAAAGAAGCTTGGTTGCAAAAAATATATATACAACTTTTTCATATTTAAACAGGAAGTCCAGTCCAACATTATTATGTTGTAGTGCTGACACTTTTGGTGTACTAACCATTTGAACCTTTCCCATAGAATGCACCCAAAACGACCAGGTCAGCGGTGTCAGCCATGGCCCCCTCGTTCAGGTAGTCCTTCTTCACCTTCAGCCAGTGGCGCTTGCCTGGCTCATAGGTTCCCTTAGGGCACACATGACAGGACCCAGTCAAACACACATTAGGCAGATATGTTGGCAGATAAACAGGATTTAAAAAAATTAAATAGCATTTAAGGTCATTCAGAGAGGAATGAGGAACAGCATTTTTCATCTCCATAGTATGATAAATCAAGTAGTAATAGTAAAAATCATGAAGTAAACAACAAGTAAACCAAACAAGTTCCCCAAACAAGTAAAGATCATTTGAAACCAGGAATCTGTTAGGCCAGAGTAGTTTGATGGTTTTCTTGGCATCTCACCTTGATGTCTTTGAGGACAAGCCCCTCCAGTCCCTCTCTGATGACCCGTGTGATCATCTCTGCCAGATCCGCTGCCCTCTGGTGGCCAAAGCACACAACTATCACACACAACCTGCACATTGGCTTCAACCAGCTACATGGTCAAAACACAATACCAGGCACGGTTAACACAAAAAGATAATAACAGAACTACAATAAAGTTTAAATTTAAAATATGGGGCAACAATATCTAAATTACAGTAACTAACTAATTACTGTCTGGTGAATTAAAAATAATAGTGCAATAATAAGATCGCAATTCCTCACCTACAATAATGTCTCAGTAAAAGTGCATTGTACAGTGCAGCAAAAATTGACAGAAGTGTAATATAAAAACTCCTTAGTATGCCGACCACCCTGTTTTCTGAGAAGGATGAGTGGATAAGTAACAATCAGTGATTGGTAGACCTACGGTGACGTGTTTCATTTCAGAGAACAGAATTCTGTTAGGGACTTCCACCATGTTGTCATTTAGGAATTTCCTTCGTTCGTTCAATGGCCTGGAACAGAGATAATAGGATGTTATCCGTCTTAGTCAACGCTACAAATACACTGAGGTTTCTTTCCAGGAACCATTGAAGCACAAAACAGTACATTCGATAAAGAAAGCTGGTCAAGAGATCAGTTATTAAGGCGACCAATCATGTTTGCTGTTGTCACAGGTTAATCAATATGAATCCAATGAAATCTTCAGGATGAGAAAAATAAAATGGCCACAGGCCTATAACCCTTGACAAAAACAACTTACCTCTCCATCAGGCTCACACCGTTGAAATAGATGCAGTCAAACACAAACAAGCACACTTTGGCATCTTGGAAGGCTGCTTTCTAAAATGAGAGGGTTGATAGAGAGAGACATTGATTTTCCATGATACACGCAAACACACGGCAAACAGTTTACGGAGGAGGACCAATTGCTTGACTCTTCCTTACCTTGTGTACTCCCAGAGTCCCAAAAGGCAGTGGTTTGCTCGTGTTTGTGTCAATGAGGAGGACCTCGGCATCCAGGATCATACTGTGGCCACCTACAAACGCTTGGGGGATGAACTCTTTAAAATGGGCCACCTGCAACACACACACACGTTGGGTATGCAAACAAATCCTTAAAAAAGGAACCGCTAAGACCCCCCCCCCCCCCCCCCCAAAAAAAAAGAATCTACAGTAACTGTAGCCCGTTTAACACTTTTACAAAAGATACGACTCAACCCTTCCTAAGGTAATAACCAAAGCAGCAGCCTTGGAAAAACAAATCACCTTTGTCGCCCAGTCATGAAGAGAATAAACAAGAGCATTTACACATTGACTTCCAATGCTTCAGTGAATACATGAAGTTTTGTTTTGCATATCGTTTAGTGTGTCTGTGAGTGTATTTGTGTGTGAGTGGACTGACCTTGTGTGGAAGGACTGGCTTGAGACTGCGACTGAAGTAGCTGAAGTGGTCTCCGTTTTTGTGGACCTGCACACGCTCACCGTCATACTTAATTTCCGAGAACATGCCATTTGGACACTTTTTCATGGCTTGCTCTATGGACTTGCATGCCTCTGCCTGGAGAAGGGAAATGGTGGCACATACTAATGCAATTGATGTCAACAGAAGGCATGTCTAGCATGGTGCCAAGATTAGAAAAACCTGTAGATAAAAATGTATAAACGCCAATAACCGGCATTTATTGTGTAAATGGACTGAGAGGTTTGATTTTCCACCAGCTTAGCCAAATGAGGTTATGTTGTGCATCAGAGCATAGGTGTGTACAGATGTGTGTGTGTGAGACCCTCACCAGCATGGGCTGCACTGGGGTCATCAGTGAAGCCTCCACAGTCAGGAGCTTCTTGGGGCCCGAGCCGTTGGAAGCCTCCTGCTGGTTCCTTAACACGCGCTCCACCACGTCTCCCAGGTTACGGGAGGCCTTGAAAGCATCGTAGGCATTAGGGTCCACTGCATCCAAGCTGTGAACCGGAAAATATATATTTTTGGCATTTCAGTTTTACTGCAGTATCAACAGTGTGGAGGAACAGGAAATGTAGAGAGAACATACAGGAACCATACAGGGGACCTGCAGTGAGGCCTTTGCCTACTGCTCTACCGAGTGAGCCAACAGGGCACCCCCAATATTCAGTTTAAAAGTCTGTTAAACGGTTATGTCCCATTATGAGGCGACTTACACATGCTTTGCTCCAGAGTTCATCTTCAAATCATGCTTTATGAGGCGTATGATACATTTTAAGTCGTTGCTTGTACACCTGGGGGGAGAAAAGAAGGAAGGGCGGTTCAGTACTGAAATGTAAATTATGAAGAAGAAAAAAATATATAAACATTTCACTCCAAAGTTAGCTCACTCTGTATACCAAGATACTTTACACAACAACAACACAAAGTCTCACTTTCTAGAGATGTCTTCCAATTCTTTCTGCTGCTCATCCTCTTTCGTTAACTCAGCCAGGCGGGTCAATGAGGAGTCTACCTGCTGGATGGTCAAAAGACTCTTGGCAGCCGGTGGGAAAGACTTGCTCTCCTCAAAAAACATCCTCACCGTCTCAGACACATCCCCCTACAGCATCAAAAACAAAAACACACAAGTCAAGTCTTTTTCTTCTTAAAAAAAAAGGTTCACTAGATTAATTCAGGTTTTTCTTCTTCCAATTGGCTAAATTTTGCCTAGCATCAAAACGGAACCTGATGTAAAGATAGATAAGGCTCAACAGCATATTGATCATAAGGAAGGCAGACAACAGCTAACACGTATGTTTGTGTATGCCTAAAACAACAAGGAGCCATGTCATATTAGGCTTGTCCATAACAGGATGGAATATTATGAATACTGACCTGTTCCAGATCTCGCACCATGTCATCATGGTTGCAGTTGAAGATACGGCTGAAGAGCTTTACAATCTGTTTGTCGTTGAGGTTGTACACACTCTTCACCACCCCTGGGAGAAGGAGCTTCACCGTCAAGTACAGGTCCCCCCTAAACTTATCTGGAGGGGCATGAAGTCAGTGTGAGTGTCATCCATCTTAGTTAAATAATTCTTTCTGAAAGGGGATTTGTAAGACATGATCTGCAATCAAGAAGATTCAACCATAATAGGCCATCTTTGGTCAGTTTTCAGCAAAGAGGCAAAGCATTAGTTTGGGGACCACACATTCCCTGCAGTCCACTGAGATGCTGCCAGACCCACCTCCCCCAGAGCCTTTCCTCAGGAAATCCTGGATGATTGAAGTCTTGACATTGTAGCTGTTCTTGTCTGCCACCATGGCACAGAGCTTCCGGAACTCTCTGAGCAGGCAGTCTTTGTGCGTGAGGTCACACAACTGGGCGGACAAGGCACTGCCCTGGCTGGGTTGGGCTGAAGAGGGTCCCGGACTGCTTGAACTCCCAGCCTTTGTAGCTGATTAATAAAAACGATGATAGAATTGACAACACCAGATATATGTTATAGAAGGCTTAGTGTGTAAATACAGAATATTGACTCCATCCATGATAATTCAGTGATTACAAAATATATACTTAACTCAGTTTCATAAAATAGACTGTGCCAAAAGGACTGTGCTCAAAACATATTTTAAAAAAAAGCATATTTATTCATGGCGAATAAATCCCTTTCTGATTCTGAACTACCGGAATCATTTCTCACCTGTAAAGCCTGAGAATTTCCGTGGGGCATTAATGGAAGGGTCTGCTGGTGGAGATGATAACTGACCACTGGTGTTCAGTTTGGTTTGCACCTTCTTCTTTGGGCTGGTGTTAGCCTTGGCCATTAACTCTGGATAGCATAAGAGTAAACACACAGTAGTAAAACACTGTGTGCTTTGACACTGTCTCAGTAAATACATTTTCGAGATCTGGAAGTTACAGATCAACCCACACATTCCATTTCTGTCAGAGCCTATTGACTGACTTCTGTGTTCTTAAGTTACTGTAGATGAATAAGTGAGGTGGGGTTGTATCCTACCTGAGACTTGCTTGTTGATCAGCTCCTTGTCCTCATCCTGCAGCTCCTCCCAGCCCTCCAAGTCTGTGATGTCCTCAATCTTCTTTGTGGTGGCCCGCGCCCTCTCTAGCTTCTCAAAGATACATTTCATGTGGTACCACTCCTTCATCTCCCCAGCAGACTCGCTGAACGGGTTTGGCACAATCTTTCCGATGCGGACAAAGCCCTTTGCAATTTTATCCTTACATTTCTTACATCCAGCTGTGCCACGTTTGGCATACTCCACACAGAATCTCTGTTCTGCCATATTTGGCTGGTCAGTGAAATATTGATGCCACAAAACCTTTAAATGAAAGTCTAAGGAGAGTTTGTGTTTTGGGGGTGCTTGGCTGCAATGTTGGCTGTTCCAAGGGAATGAGTCCTTGGACCGGAACAAGAGTTTTAAATTCTGGAAGGGATATTTCCAAAACGATAATCTCTTGTGAGGATGAAGACTGCAGACTTGTCCTAGATGTGTTCTGCAGAGAGACTCAAGTGTCCATGAAATGCATAGTCTCTGCATCCAGTCTGATCTGATGGTTTGTGTGATGCCTAGAAAACAATACGTTGAATTAGATCGTTTGATTTCCATGGTAAACTTAAAGGTAACTTGGAAAGTATCTAACCGTTTGCTTAACTAACGAGCCAAACTTCACGGAAGCTAGCTAGCTAGGTACATATTTATTCTGAACTGCAAATTCTAGAAAGTCTAAATGTTAGCATGCTACTACTAGCTAAGCTAACCTAAGCGCTTCCTTATAGGACTGATAGCCAGTGCAAGACAGCTACAGTTAAATTAGCTAACACAAACAGCATTGTCACTTATGCATCCATTCAATCTAACAATGTTCAGTATCAGCCAGCGTTAGATAAATCACTCGTAACATCACAAGAAGCTAGAGGCTTACATTAAATATTACGTATCAGAAAATACGATACAAATACGTGTGTTGACAAGTCTTGAAAGCTGCCAACATGTCAGTCTAATTAGCTAGTGAGCTAACGCTACGTATAATATTTTGGAACATAAACTAGACTGGCTATATTAGCTAGCACACACACCAGAGCCATGGCTCTGGCACACACTAGCTACCACCAGCAAACTAAACAATACTGGTCAGTGTGATATGTATTTTCAGGTAATATTTTCTTTACCGTAACAAAACTAATAAAGTTAATTATCTGCTTTGGAAAAAATCACCTGTAAATAAGCGTATTTGCTAAAAAAATGACAAAAAGATTCAGTTTTCAGTTAATGGACAAGCGTTAGTCCATTGTCGCTTTAAACACATTCCTTTAAATGCTACCATGCTTCCTCTTTGTTTGCTTGTATTTCCTGTATTCTGCGCATGTCCTTTTTTGCCATACATTATAATTATGCCGACAGAAAATCTGTTCACGTTAACGTTGATCTGTCTTCTGCAATTATACAAAAAAAATGTTTTGTGTTAAATCAAAGACATTTTCTTCTATGTCTCTTTAGGCTGAGGTGTCTGAAATTATAATATTAGATTTACGAATTCAAAATGCTTACTTATCACACATTGGAGCACACCTGTACTGTGTAGGCTATATAAAACAGCATTTTCAAAAAATAATTTTGAATGAGCAGAATGGATGGAACTTTGAGGATTTAGGCCATGGGTCCCCAAACTGGGGCCCACGGGCCGAATACGGCCCACCCATGCATTTGGACCGGCCCTCTGAACTATGCCAGAGACATTTTTTTTCAAGATTTATAAAAAAATATAAATAAATCAGTTCACACTGATTAATATGCATACGTAACTGTTTTGATTTTAATAGCAATTCATATGAAAAAAGGTAATTACGGTAGTAATAATGCTCTTTCAATAGGCTATATATCTCTTTCGTATGTACGGTTGTATGTATGGTGCATAACCAAATAATAAATGAATCTAGCATAATAAATACATTTAAAATCATGATAAATCTCCACAATAATAATGGTAGACACTCCGGCCAATGTAATTTTCTGTTACAGACCGACCCGGCCCCACATTAAAGAAAGGCAAGATTATCTGGCCCTCGCAGAAAAAGGTTTGGGGAACCCTGATTTAGGCTAGCCATTGGATTTCTTATATGTCTCAATCATGTGTGGTAAACACATTAAATAGGCCTGGGATAGTGTAAACAATGGAATAATAATACACATAGCATCCTAAATGTTATGGTGTCATTTAAACTTAGCTTGCATTTCCATCCATGCACAAGGGGTGGCAGTAATGCCATTAAATAAAGTAATTGCGCTATGAAACCATGGTTCCAACATTCATATTCTTTCATCTCATGCATGGCCTTGATTACGGACACAGATATTTCATTCTGAGAGATAGAGAATTTGTGAGCGGTAAAGAGGGAAACCTATTCCTTCCACAAATATGTCTTCCGCATAAACTTTGCTGAATGGTTTTGCTTGCCCAAGGGAACATGATTAAAAGCAAGACAACCAATACTTCTCAGATGCTGTGGGCACTGACTGTGGGACAAGTGTTACCACTCCTACATCAAATCCTCTTTATATAGCTTGGATCAAATTGCTTCAAGAGGCAGCCAGTGAGACATTAAAGAGTATATCGCTGAAGAACCTTTACAATGTCCACCTTTAGCCAGCTATTCCACCATTCTTCTGATAAGAGTAATATTAATTTTGCTCACATAATTCACTAATTTATGATCTTATTGACACAAGCCATATGCATGGAACCTCTCATTTGACATAGGATCAATTCATCTCATTTGTTCTTGAAGCAGCTGGTGAAAAGCTTGCCCTAAGCAATATACCCTGATCCCCAGTCACACACTGCTGACAGATGTCACAAACATAATTGGTCCCATTAAGATTTGCTGCCAGAGCCAAAAACAAATTGCATCACCAATACATAAGTAGTGCATTGATCTAAGAAGCATAACCGTTGATGATTAACAATCATTATAAGAGAAATAGATTGACAACCTTATGCTTATCAAGGTTAATACATCCACTGACACTGAAGGACACTGTGATGTCACCGTTGTGTAATTCAAAGTCATCTTCATTTCAGAAACAAATACTTCTGCAAACATTAAAATGGTATCAATGACATAAATACCACCTTCTTTGAACAAAAACCGATCTGACATGAAACACCAGGGGCCTCATGTATAAAGGATTGCGCAGCTCTCATACCAGAAGATGGCGTACGGCCAAAACTCGAAAAGTACCTACGCACAGAAATATTCACATGTATAAAACCGGTCGTACGCCAGGTCCTGCGCACCTTTCCTTTATAAATCACAATCAAAGTGAGATTGAACGAGCCACTGACCCCGCCTTGCCTCCTCCCATAAATGAATATGCAGAGCTCCTGTGGTCATTTCTTTGTCTGGATTACCGTCTTTCTTCAATTATAATACGGGTGGATGAAATCAAGTATTCTGATTGGTTGAGAGGGAGTTCTGGGGTGTGCATTATTAAGCGTTCTAAAACTGGTTGTTCCCATCCTTGATTATGATTGGCTATATCGCATTCCATGCCGTTGTAAAATCCAGCATAACCTCACACGTTGTCCTCATAACATTCTTTAACATTCCATATTACTGCGCATCGAATATTTCAAATTGAAAAAGACGGCAAAGATATCCATCTGGCTGTTGCGTGGCAACGATTTATGTAGGAACTATACTTTGTAGCAGCGGAAGAATGACGGTTTATTATTAAACTATTTTGTTTCTAATAGTTTTTATTGATAAAACCATGTAAAATATTTGTAGTAACAGTTTTACCTGTTCTAAAATCAGCGTAAACCACGGCCTCTTGGGGCTTATTGCTTAAATATATATTCTAAAACTGGTTGTTCCCATCCTTGATTGTGATTGGCTATATCGCGTTCCATGCCGTTGTAAAATCCAGCATAACCTCACAGGATGTCCTCATAACATTCTTAAACATTCAATATCACAGCGCATCGAATATTTCAAATTGAAAAAGACGGCAAAGGTGTCCATCTGGCTGTTGCGTGGCAACGATTTATGTAGGAACTATACTTTGTAGTAGCGGAAGAATTACGGTTTATTATAAAATTATTTTGTTTCTAATTGTTTTTATTGATGAAACCATATCAAATATTTGTACTAACAGTTTTAGAAAAGCAAGTCGTGCCTAACAACTCCCCTTACCTGTTCTAAAATCAGCGTAAACCACGGCCTCTTGGGGCTTATTGCTTAAATAAAGCTACTACGTCATAAACGTAGTAGCGGAAACTTTATTTTGTATGTTATGTTGTGAGTTTTGGCACTTTTCAGTTAGAATTCGCCATGTTAAACAGCCAGACAAGACTTTGCGGACGGTCCGCACATTCTCACGTCTGCTCAAAACTTTCCGTGACGCCCCGCACATTCTCACGTCAAGAAGGCCCACATCTTTATACGCCAGCTTTTTGTGCGTACGCAACGTTTATACATGAGGCCCCAGGGGATTTGTTTTAACTGCAGTGTCAGTGCTGTTTGAGACAGTGGGACCCAAGCCCCCTTACTGCGACTCCCAACTGCTAAAGAAATGTAATGCCAGCCATCAGGGAGAAAATGCCTTGTTCAGTCAAACGGTTATACATTTTAGCTGGCTTAAGGTAAGATGGAGAACACAGCCCACCAAGGAGAACAGAAAACCATGACTTTGATGTGTGGACAATTGGCAGAGACAGAGACTTGCAGGTCAAGGGGGATGGAAGTTAGAGGCAGTTGTTTCCAACCAGAGTACCACAGGATCTTGTTGGTCATTCTGTTTATTAGCAAACCCCTTAGTCATACTTAAAATATTAATTGTCTTATGTATGGATGAGAATGTGACATGCCACATGCCATAAAAACATCTGTCAATCGTATGCAAGTTAAATTCTGGTCATGCAGTGTAAATGTGTTTCAGTCGCTGGTGCACAGGGCCCAAGAGAACCATGGCCTGAAGAAACAACCCTCCCTGTTGATTTGCATTTCACAAATGTTCCCGTGAATTAAATACAGGGCTTGTGTTGAGGATAACTTCAAAATCAAATTAACATATCACTAGGCTTTGCTCCGAATTGCAATTAAGGACACCTCAACACACAGTTTTTTTCTTTAATTTGCACATGGTCCTGTGGGACGGACAGCAGAATACACAAACATCCAGGATTTCAAATAAATGTAGAAAGGTCTAATGTGGTTACCAGTACATTAAAGTAATGAGACTGTTGCATACAAATCTGTCTTAGTCAAAGACAACATGCAACCCTCCTTGAAATCTTGCGTTTCATTTGATAATTTCACATTTGGATGTGGTGAAAAACATCCAAGCGCTCTACCAAACGCAATTACGGGATAGCAGGCACAGGTCCCGAAGGACAGTGCAAGGAGGAACTAATTAAATGACTCAGCATTCTATGGTCACTGGGCCACAATTAAGAACAAAGTAAATTACACTGAAATCTGACTCACGAGGGGCTAATAATACTGCAGCCGAACTCATGTATTGCAAAGGCTTCCAGAAACAAAAAATAACACACAGACAAAGAGAAAAGATACTGAATCATATGGGTTCATTAACCATGATGACATGTTTTAAATGTATTGTGTTTAGATCCAGCACCTTTACTAGTTCTACTACAGTTATGTATGCAGACAATAGGTACACAAAGACACATGTTCTTAACAGATGCATTATTACTGTATTCAAGAATTTTCTATTTACTACATCAAAATAAAATGTGTTGGAACTGTCATTTAGGCATTGTATCAATCCAGCACGAAACAAAAAAATGTTTGAAGGACATGCATGTGGTTTGCTTTGACAAAATCTATGGAAAATGAGCCTGTTGGTTTTTTCTCTTCTCGTCAGTGATGAAAATGGGCAGTGTAACATTATTATTTTCATTGATTTCAGTCCACTTAATGCCCGCTGGGCATTTAATCTATGCTCTGCCTTAGTATTTAGTATGCTCTGCTTCTATTCATCTCACTCCCTGTAGCATTTTCCAACATCAATTGACATTGGCCTTGAAAGTTAACTGTTTTTCCCAGCCTTTTTGTGAGCCGTGTCCCCACAGCAACTCACAATGAATGTCTGCTCTCTGTTTCACTTTGTCTGTTTAGGTTATTTGATTTCTAATTAAGCCATCCTGTAGTCCCATCCCTCCTGAGTTTTACCCTCGTTGAGTAATTCAAGGATGGTCACCAACCCAAAGTTCCAGCTAATACAAAGGATGCACTGTGGATAATGTAATAGATGTGTACATGACTTAGAAATAGTGACAGGCTTATTTTGACTTGTTAGAATGGACTGAATTCTAGGTTGGAGCCATTGAGCAATTCTATTATGGATGGACTGTGTATAATCTTGCACAACTCCATCATTAACTGTCTGTTGGGGATTGCTTACTGTAATCAGATAGACTCCAAAATCACATTTCACAATCAGTCATTTTATTGTGGCATATGTAAGAACGTCTTGTTTTTGCTTTTTATACATAATGATGTGGCAGGAGAGATCTTTTAATTCAATTAATGATAAAGGAGTGTGAGTAAAATAACTTTGATAAAAGACAAAAGAAAATGCATGTTTCACACGAGAAGGCCTACAGTTTTGGTCCTCTCTGAAAGCTCCACAACTCTAAGCCAACCCCAGACTTCCCCACTCGTGTTTCCAGCCTTAAGGAAGATGAGTCGTTTGGTGAGGGATTTTGGATTATTCCTGTTTTTTCTTCTTTCTCTTACTTAAAATGTTATCTATATGCTTTCAACTCTACGTACACCCAAGTCAAGATTCCATGTTGAATAGACTAACTGGTAAGATAAGTATGCAACCAGTGACACCACTGACATTTTCTCAATTAGTTCAATATATCTTACAAGCTCAATTGCTTGTAAGATAAAAGACACAGAATAACGCCTTTTGGTGTAGATCCCAAAGTAAGGCTAAAGAGATTAGCAGAGTCTCCATGAACTCTCAAGACTGAAAACTGCCGGGGTCTTGTGTCATCAGTGGTTATTTAGGCCTACGTGCTCTAGTAGGGAGAATGATGGTGTCGTATGCTCCTGTGACATGAAAAGTTTTTATTTTGTAGAGAGCACTCGGTAGAGTATAATTTAAGTCATCAAAGGTCAAGGTTTACAACATGGTAATTGTTACAGGTCATACCTTGATTTCATTGAAGTGATGTACACCTGCTGAAAGGACCGTTATTTAGAACACTTACTAGTTTAGATCCTTCAAATCTTGCAGTTCTCATACAGTTTCATACTGTACATAGGAAACATATTTTATTGAGGCTGGATGTAAGTATTAAATAAGATACTTGGTATATGCTACATGAAAAAATCAACACTTATGGCCTTACTGTATATATTTGTCTTCTAATAATGGAATTTTGGAAATAATTTACAGCAGGTTAACAGGGGACTGTTTGAAAAGGTCAACATTTGGCACTCTGCTGTGATTGAGGCGCACTCAATTACGAGACGTAATTATAGGAATAGACATAATGGGGAAGTATCTGTAGTACTGCCACTTCTAACCTTTAAGGTGAGTTAAAGAGCCATGGTGAAAATACATCTGAAGCCTCTCTTGTTTGTTGTGTGAGTGAAAAGATAAAAATAAGTAAAAAATAGGAGCAATCGGATTGAGGTCCAAAAGTTAGTCTTCAATGAAGTATAAACATGATAGAGCAAGAGACAACTGTCTGGTGTTACCGTTCAGTCTCACCTGCAGAGTACATTTGCCTCTTTTTATGACATCAGTTGCTCCTTGCTTTTGTCTTTCCCCAGGAGACCAAACCGCATTTTAAAAGGAAACCATGTTGATAAAAGATCCACAGAGAAGCATTTACAACTGAGATAACAACACAGCCTGATTTTCCGTCTCTTAAAAAAACATACCAACCTCAGACATGGATAACTTGAGGGCTTGGTATCTTTAATCCCATTGACAGACAGGTGACAAACTGACACTGTTGCTGTGTAACATGTGGTTATTCATCAGAGAAATAAGGGTTTTCCGTCTATTTTTAGCTTCCTATTGTGGAATACATACAATCGAAGAAACTGCTGTTTTCCCAAGGACACCAGTACTATCTTTGTCTGCGTGAACACAGAAAATATAAAGATGTGTGGTTTGAAGATAAATAACATTCCAACCAAATTATCTATTTTCTTTCCTTCCTTCTTTCCTCCTTTTGTGTGTTTAGGGTGTAAAAAGGCACATGGTTCATGTGTTCTCTTCTTATTAGGAACAAGGGAAGAGAATGTAAAGTGTTTGAAGGTGCTAACCTGTTGAGTTTATTTACAGAGAGAGCACTCATGATAAGAATGTGTTCCACATGGCGGGAAAAACAATAATAATGGAAGGAAGATAGATGAGCTGCAGCTAAAATAATGTACAAAGGGAAGGATAGCGATGGTTTCTTAATTACCCGAGATTAAAGTTTGATTACAGATGGTGGGACTCGGCTGATACAGCATCTGAGATTGGAGTAGAGATTACAATGAGTGCAAGGAGTGAAGATAATCTCATGCAGGGGCATAGTGTGTGAATGAGACAGAATGAAGGCGGAGAAAATGTGTCTTCTAAGTGGGGCCATGGACTAAACAAAAAATATAGTTGATTGTTATTTAGATTATTGTAAATGTCAATAAAGGACAACGAATAAATAGCCAAGACACAATTAATAGCGTGAAATTGCCAGAGAAAGAGAGAGTTAGCAGAGTTGTGGACTGATTAGCTCTAGAGTTAAATACCAGCTATCATGGTTGATAGTTAGAAATGTCTTGTCAGAGCCAGGAGAATTGTGGATGATTTAAACAAACTATTAACAAACAAACAAACAAACAGTTAGCAATCCCTTTTTGACATAATAAAATGCTACCAGTGATGCTACAAGGTTCATAGTGAAAAAACTGTCCACCAAAAAGCCTTCACAGTCACAATGTGTCTTTTGGTTGCATTATGTTCTAATGAAGAAATGTATTAAAGTCTAAATGTATCATACTTAAATAACAGTTTATTGAATATAGTTGTTTATCATTGTAAGTAATATAACAAACCATTACATCAAGATTATACTTTTTATTTTGATGGAGAGTATTTTAGAAGGTAATAGTATAAGGTACAATATGTATAATAGGTAAAAGATACACGTGAAGCAAATAAAAAGACAATATTTTAAACTGTTACATGTCTCACTTGAAAGCTTGCCTTTATTCAAAGGTATTTCAGTCAATCAGATTCTAGTCTTGGTTTAATATTAGATGTATGAAATTCCATGTTGCCTTCATTCTTTTTCAGTTTCAAATTTGCCAAAAAACAACCCTGGTCTGCATGTAATTTGCTGAGCAACAACCAGCTGAAGGCAGAAAGCTAAATAACACGTATAGTATAATTTGTCCTGACAGGTAGCAAGAATGGATGCTGGTGTAGTGGATACAACTACATAACTGCATGGCAAACACATTTAATACTTCCTTCCGTTTTTATATTATTCAATTTAAAAATATTATTAGAAAATAATTGGGATTTTGTAGATGACAATGTTCTACATTACACGTACAGTAGTTTCTACAGTTCCATTGCAACCTGTCAGTTTGCCAACAACATTTTTGCTAATCTAGTAATTTTCAACCACATCTATGAGAAGCTAATTTGGACTTTTACATATTTGTGACTCATATGACTACATTTTCATGTAAGCAGTCTTGAAAATAATCCAAAATAATTCTGGTTAATTGTCAGTCTTCCTTGAGGATCTTTCCCTGTGGTCAAAACCCAGCAACTGGTGCTGCTGCAAGGAATAGAAAACGTGTGCAAACTGTGAAGTGGCGTAACCTTATGCTTGGCCGATTCCATTAAAACTTAGCTCCCAGAAATGTAACACAAACAACAAAGTGGCACAAATAGACAAGATTCACAGAACCCCACTCACCTACAGGCTCAAAAACCATGAAGACCCTTCACATCCTTAAATCCCTTTGGAAGATACATTTTCATTGTCTAGCCTACTCATTCACACACATTCACATGCCCAGATGTACAAATACGTACACACACACGTGCACACACACAGTATTGAGTTGAGAATCATCCAGCCATTAAATTGGTTCTCAGTCCCGAATGGTTTGATTACAGTTGGAACGTGACGCGTTTCTTTTCTTTTATACCACTCTTATTGCACTTTTGTCTTTTCTGCAGTCTTCACGAGCGGTTTTGACCAGAATGCTGCATTTAAACAAACTAGTGCATAGTGCCAATGATGCAGTCGGTGATTAAGTACAGTGAAACACACAAATACAGATTACTTGAACTATAGATGCACAGTGCCCGTGATAAAATTGGTGGCACATACACGTACACACACATATTCCTGACATTTTAGATATGGCACAATGCCCGTGATGATATCGTTGACACAGAGAATTTTGGAATTTTAGATTGATAGTGCAGTGGCAAGATGCAGCTGGTGAGAACAGTTCTCCTCAGTGGCTTTAGTACCTATATTTCTCAGATCACAATTGAAATGATCTCAGTACAGTGTCCGGTTCTTGAGTTAACCGTTGGAAACTCGCTGCCCTAAAATCCCATTCACACAGCTTCACAGCCAGATACATACATACACATACATACAGACAGACACACACACACACACACACACACACACACACATACTAGCATTATTAGATGGTGACAACATTATGCAAAGAATTTATTTTGCATCTCTGAGCACTGTTCTATCAAGAAACAGCTGTCGGTAAATACCTCATTCAATGTTTGCTAAGTGAACAAAGCATTGCTCAGTACTTGCTATTTTGTGTTATTCAGGTGGTAAACTGATAAACATGTACACCCATTTTGAATAGATGCGGGTCTATTTTTGAAATGTTTGGAACAAATAACTCTTTTCTCAAACGGTTTGATTTGCCACTTGGGGATTTTATCTGATGTGTTTTAACAGCTTGCTCAACAGGCAAGGGGGTATAATTACCTTCAAATAGAGAAAAACAAAAAGGACTTCCTCTGGGACTATTAAATGCACAGTGCATAGTCCCACGATGCAGTATTTTACGTATATTCTCTGACAGACTTCCTCTTACGTCATGATTTATATAGACAATTTCAAAACGGCTCTGAAATGGTACCATTCCATCCTATTGCCCTCTCCTTTACAAGTATTGACTGGTATTACTGAATCCTGTAAGCAAGCCCCACACTTGAATATGCAGACTTTTTTGTTTACTCAGCAGTGTTCACCCACTACGTCCTATGGCGAATAATGTAATGTAGAACATATCAGCTGCATATTTACAGTGTTCTGTGATTGAAACAAATATGCACCAGGTCACTGATAAGCTGGGGAGGAATCTCCAGATGTTATGCTAGAAATTCCACGCTTAATTAGCGTGGCAAGCCTTTTTGTTCTTTATTATGTGTTAAATGAAAGATTGTTAAATTTAATGTAAAGTCCAAGTGTCACACAGACTCCAAATTACATCATCTCACCATTTAGTACAGGCCCTGTGGTTCATTAAGTGTCAAATGGCCCTTTCAGCTGTCTGCTATTGTAAGTCACTCTCTAATTCCCTCTTGCAAACTTTTCATGCCATTAAATACATGATATGCTCGTTTAAGTACCTACAGCAATGTATAAAGTTAGGTGGAGAAAATAATTAATGGTAATTAGAGAGGGGTGGAGGCCTGCTGTGCTTGGCCGGGCTTCTGGAATGGGTCCCTGGTGGGCCTTTATGGCATCTTACAGTACTATATGTTCTCTTGGTTACAGTAGCCATTACTCAGTTGAAAAGGTGAAATCTCTGATAACAATTTTCCACATTTGCGGTGGAGGTTAATGAGCAAGTATAGTTGAGAAGAAAGTGAAACAGTAATAGATTGAGTCTATTTTTTCATGGAGATGCTTTTTAGCTTGCATCTAAATCCTACATCTAAAAAAATATTCCCCTCTTTCACAAGTATTTTTTTTTAAACTCCGATATTTCATCAGAATCAGATTAGAATCTGCTTTATTTACACAAACAAGTAATTTACTGTGGCAGGAAGGTGCATAAACATAAGAATCTTAAATATAAAAAGTTGTAAATGTACAACAGTCTAAATAATGTATAGAGTTAAAGTAATAACAATCCTATACAATGTAAAATATAAAATATAAAACAAGATATTAAATAAGAAAGAAAGTAAGATGACTGGAAATGTTGTGCAACATGCAATAAAGTGACAGATGGACTTCATAAAAGAAACTGTTCACATGGCATGAGGCTTTGGTCCTATTGGACTGCAGCCTCCTGCTGGAGGGGAATGGCTGGACCAGTGTGTGTGTCCAGGATGGGAGGGGTCGGCCACAATCTTTCTTGCTCGCCTCAGGGACCTAAACGTGTGCAGGTCCTCGAGAGATGGCAGATTGCAGCCGATCATCCTCTCCGCAGCGCGGATGACACACTGAAGTCTGCCCTTGTCCTTGGCAGTGGCAGCAGTGTACCGGATGGTGATGGATGAGGTGAGGATGGACTCAATAATGGCTGTATAGAAGTCTTTGGCAGGTTGAACTTCTTCAGCTGCTGCTGAAAGTACATCCTCTATTGTGCTTTTTTGGTGAAGGGGAGATCCTTGGAGGTGGGCAGGAGTGGGTCAAGACAGTCCAATTGTCTTTCAAAGCGACAGTAGAACTGGTTCAGGTCGTTGGCTATATGGGTGGCTGTCCTGGGTGTAGACAGCCACATTGAAAATTGATCAAGTGACCTAGCAGTTTTTGAATTATATCGTATTGCCTACCTAGTGCCTGAGAATATAATTATCCTAAAAACACACACACACATCTAGTCATATGATGTTATGTATTATAGAAGTACTGTCTGATCATGTAAAAATTGTAAGATATTTTGTTCATATAGTAAGTCAAGCAAGGATTTTTTTAAACATTATTGTGCAGATGACATTGTTTATGTTGGACACTGTTTACGAAATACAATGTAACCATATTTTATCAAATGTTTGCCATAAGTCAGTTGTCTCATGGACTTAGAAGCTCCATCCAAAACTGGTAAATCATTAATTCGCCTACTGCCCCAGTTTCAAGTTACTGTGAACTTTGAAAAAGAAAAACAAGGTTGTGTGAGTATAGATGTTGATGAATTCTGAATGCATTTCAAACTGTAATTCAGAACATGTGGTTACATAATGGCTTATGGAAACAAACTGTGGAACAAATCCACAAATCCTATTGAACTGTAATATATCAGGGGGTGATGTCAATTTTAACATAGTACTCCAAGTCATCATGTGATATGAAAGTATGTGCATGCCATTGACTGATAACTGATTAATACAGTTATATCAATTAATGAACAGTTTTGAATTATTGATTAAAGCTATTCTACAGTAGGACAAGCAGACCAGTATAATCAACATACTGTGATATTATTGTCTGGTAGCGACACTCATGTTCGAGCTTTGGCTAATACATACTTTAATTACATTTCCAGAACTGAATTACACACTTGGGAAACTTAACAATAGCCTTACCTCTACAACTTCATTAGCATTGTGATGACTGCAACCAATTAGTGATGTGTCGTTCGTGAACGATTCGTTCATTTTGAACGAATCCTTATAAGGACTCGGGAGTAACGAGTCCTCTCAACGAGTGATTCGTTCATTTCCCGACTCGGTCTTTCTACGAGTCTTTGGATCATTTTTCACGTGACCTGCATAGGCTCTGTAGCTAGAGGAAACGAATGATTCGTTCCTTTCCCGACTCGGTCTTTCTACGAGTCTTTGGATCATTTTTCACGTGACCTGTATAGGCTGTAGCAAGAGGAAACGAACGATTCGTTCCTTTCCCGACTCGGTCTTTCTACGAGTCTTTGGATCATTTTTCACGTGACCTGCATAGGCTCTGTAGCTAGAGGAAACGAATGATTAGTTCCTTCCCCGACTCGGTCTTTCTACGAGTCTTTGGATCCTTTTTTCACGTGACCTGCATTGTATTTTTTAGTAGAGGAAACAGTTTCCTTATTCCCTTTCGCGTGGCCGCTGTTTTAGTAAGACGTGAATGAATGATATTCGCTCAAGTCATCATACTGACTGGTTTTGTTATTTTCACTTTACATTTACACTTACAGTTTAGTGCAGTGTAATTGTTTGACGTGATAATTAAATGCTAGTGTGATAATACATGACCAAATCATACAAACTCATGATACATTATTTTAATGCAGGAATTTATTTTGAAATAGTATTTGCTGGTGCACATGTCATGCACTAACCTACAGTGGACGTATAGGGGCTATACGTCCTTTGCAGTGGACGTATAGCCCCCAACCCCCCCCCCCCCCCCCCCCCCCCCCCCCCCTGAAATGAACAAATGACTCAAAAAAAGATTCGTTCATTTTACTGAACGAGATTCAAAGAACCGAATCAGTAAAAAGAACCGAACTTCCCATCACTACAACCAATGGGCTTGTTTTAATTTTTTATTCATAAGCCAGGAGTAGACCTTTGTCAGCCATGATTCAGTTGTTCAAATAAAAGCCACGCAAATAGTTTAGGAATAGAAAAACTGAGAAGAATTTCATCTAATCTGTGGCCTCATTCCCACATATTGATTTACTGATGAGATCTCTGCATACACTTTAAGCTCCCACTACACTACTGTGCGCACAAAGTAAACAATGAAAGGAGGGAATGATACTTGAATAAGCATTACAATCATGTTAATTATTGGTGTTGTTGAGGGCATTCATTGCCATTTGGACCATTACTCCCACCTCTTTGTTTATAAGGATAAAACTGGCTATAATTAGAGATTCACAATGTCACATTTCTGACTGCACGCACTAATGCGACAATTTACGGTTATCAGAATCAGAATCAGACTGGGATTTGTTCGCCATGAAAGTTTGCACTGACAAGGAATTTGCTTTGGCAGGAAGGTGCATACAATAAACATATAGGAATCTTAAATTTAAATATGTGGTCTAACTATACTAAAACTAGCAGTAATAAGTGGAATACACTAAAATAAAATAAAAGTGGGCATAAAATAAAACATAAGTTTACAAATTACAATAAAAAATACAATATAAAATACAAATATTACAGGAATTGAATGTAGTGCAAAAGTACAAAGTTTTAAGACATGAAGTCATTAGAGTCAGTGTGAGCTCTTGGCCTTGTTGAGGAGGCCAACAGCGGAAGGGAAGAAACTGTTTGTGTGGCGTGAGGTTTTGGTCCTGATGAACCGCTGCCTTCTGCCGGAGGGGAGTGTTTGAAACAGGGAGTGACCAGGGTGGGAGGAGTCCGCCACAATCTTCTTCGCTCGTGCAGTAGCGTAGGAGCGTAGGAGAAATAAATCATACAATTTGTTGTCAAGGTAGGGTATCTCTTAAGAAAAATGTTCCTTTGAAAACTGTGGCCGGCTGTGTTAGCGATGTTAACTATGTTTGGAACCTACTGTGAAAGTATTTTCATTATTCTCTATTCATTTGTTTTTGGAGCTAACAAAAGGTTGGGGAACATGGAAACCAACTCACTATGTGCATTACAGAATTTTACAATCACTTTGACACAAATTTCAGAACCTTGATGTTCTTTTTCAAAACTCTAGACACAAAACTCACAACTGATGGTTTTTCAAAACCCTAACGCAATTTTCAATTGCTTGGATACAATACACATACACCTTAGATCATTTGTTCATTGAACTATAATCATCTGTTCAAAATGACACAACTTACCATCAAAGTATTACCCTTTTAAAAAAAAACAGATTTTGCTCAATGACTACAATGTCTATAGTATTCTCTCTTAGTCCATTTATGGGGATGTAGTATCATACGAAACATGTATGACATATTTTGTAGTACAGTATTTACAGTTTTTTACAATCACTTTGACACAAATTTCAGAACCCTGATGTCCTTTTTCATCAAAATGCACATTTTTTTAAACGCTAAGACCATTTTCAATTGCTTGGATACATTACACATAAATCTTAGATAACTTGTTCATTGACTTATAATCATCTGTTCAAAATGACACAACTAAAGATCAAAGTATCACCATTTCAAAATGCGAATTCACACATCACATCTGAAATGTCTTTCATTTCCTTACATTACAATGATCTTACTGTCAAGTTATACTACTGCTCAAAATGATAAGTAGAAAGAAACTGACAAACACTATTCTAAGTTTAGAACATGAAAGTTTTAGTATAATGAGATTAATTGACACCAATTACTATGAAACATGAACAAATTGGACTAAACCAACATGTTTTCATATTTAAAAACCAGCAGCACCTGTAGGTATGCAGGCCTTGTACTGTAATTGCTTTGTCAATTTATGGCCTTGTACTTGACCCCATACTCTCCCTTCCTCAACCCTGTTGAGGAATTGTTCTTCACATGGAGGTGTACCATAGGCACCCTCATGAACAAGTTACTCTTCTTCAGGCCATATCAGGCTAGGTCTGAAGCACAAGCGCAGAATGCAGGTGTAGGGTTCAACAAGTTTATTGATGCCGAGTTCTCCTCGGAACAGAGCGGGCAATATATTCAACAAAAGATAATCCACACAGGAAACCGGAAAAAACGAAGGAAAGTTTGTATCCGGCTACTGTGAACTTCACAGAGCGGAGCAGTCAGTATAGTCCATATAATCCACAACGAAAAAAAGGTATATTCCAAAATCCTACAAAAGAAAGGCAGAAACAGTAATCTCACCAACTTCGGTTCACATGTGTTCACGACAAACCATGACGTAGTGAATGAGGAAGGCCTTCCTGTCCTTAAATAGGAAGTCAGTGGCAGGTGAAAAGTGTGTCCTAGGATCTGCGGACATGCACAGACATGACAGGCCATGGATGAGGGATACAATTACATCACGGCAGACCAGTGTCAGGCCTGGATTCGCCATGTCTGGAGATTCTTTCAGAGATGTTTGTCAAATGAAAACATCTATTGCGAAGTGAATGAATACTTGTGGCCAAATCCACAAGAATTGTGGATTTGAATAAATTGTAACGTGATTGTCCTTCATCAACACATTTCAGATTTTGCTTAATGATTCCACTGTCTGTATCAAATCAAATCAAATCAAATTTATTTGTATAGCTCCACTGTCTGTAGTCTGTAGTATTCTCCCTCAGTCCATTTGTAGTGATGTAGTATCTTATGAAACATGTATCACATATTTTGTAGTACAATATTTAATCATTGTACAAACAACTACATGGTGAAACTATGGGTATCTTGTGTTAGGGTTAGGGTTAGGGTTTGGATGATCTAAGTGAATGTTCCTATGGTATTTCTTGAAAAATTCGTTTTTTGAACGAATGATTCTGCATGCGCAAGGTGTCTTTAGAGATATGAACATCCAATGCTATGCTTTGAACATGTGACAGTGTGTGTTACAAGTAATGACTGTTTTGAGTTTTGTATCTAGAGTTTTGAAAAAGGACATCAAGGTTCTGAAATTTGTGTCAAAGTGATTGTAAAAAACTGTAATGATTGTACAAAAAACCACACGGTGAAACTATGGGTATCTTGTGTTTGGATGATCTAAGTGAATGTTCCTATGGTATTTCTTGAAAAATTAGTTTGTTGAACGAATGATTCTGCATGCGCAAGGTGTCTTTAGAGATATGAACATCCAATGCTATGCTTTGAACATGTGACAGTGTGTGTTACAAGTAATGACTGTTTTGAGTTTTGTATCTAGAGTTTTGAAAAAGGACATCAAGGTTCTGAAATTTGTGTCAAAGTGATTGTAAAAAAACTGTAATGGTTGTACAAACAACTACATGGTGAAACTATGGGTATCTTGTGTGCGGATGATCTAAGTGAATGTTCTGAAATTAGTGTCAAAGTGATTGTAAAAAAATATAATTCCCCATGGGCTCAAAACACTTGTAGTACATTTATCATTCTGTAAATAAACATCCCTTTACTCATCCAGGGGCCTGTACTACGAATCAAGATTTGGCGTTAACGAGGTAACTTCAGGTTCAACCCAGGGTTTTCTGTACTACCACAGAGGATCACTTGTTACCGGGGTAGATCGCCATGGTAACACATGCTGAACGGCTAACCTGGTCGGGAGCAGGTTAAGTTGGAGATCAGAGATCAACCGGTATAAAAACCCCGCCCACTAACTCATTCTTGATGATCATGTCATCACCGTTCATAGAAGATCCTGTGGAGTTTGGTGCGCGGATAGTGAGAGGTGTGCTCAGAAGAGACAAAACATTTAGACCCTTTCGCATTCCCTCATGAGTATCTTTCTGAAAGATATAGGGTGATTTCAGGTAACGTGGGACACTTTTTGGTAGAGGCTCCAGTAGACTTACAAAATAACTGTTAACTCGCCCCAGTGGTGTTTCTGTACATCGTTTAAGGGCTTAGGAACATTTTCATGTTGGAATAAAATGGGAATACACAATATTTTAGAAGCTACACACTTTCAAACATAACATGTTTCAAATATAACATAACATGTTTGAAAGTGCCCTCTCTCACTCAGGCAGCATTTTCAGGTAATGTGGGACCGCTTGTCTGGTAAAGTGGGACAGTCATTGTCTGTCAGCCTAGTCTGCTAATTTAATACAGTTTTTTTCAGTCGCTAATGTAGCACCCTGCTAAAATGTAAAATAAATTGTTCTATTGTTTTATGTAAAAGGAAGAAATACGTGGGCTGGTTCAGTTGTCCCTGATGTTTAATAACTTTTCTTTGCTTCTTTATTGGGTGGGTAATGTGTCAATTTTGTGACTAGCCAATCAGAGTGGTAAGATATTGTTTTGTTATGAGGGGGGCGGAGATGAGAAGAACGAGAGGACAGATCGATTTGGAGAGGAGAAAGAGAGAAGCCGAGAGTCGGGAGCGAGTTCATTTTTGTATATTGGATTATAGTTGGAAAACCGGGAGTTTACTGTCTTTGGTGTGGCACTGCTGAGGTGGGGGAGTGAACGGTGGTCGAGACTGGGAGACTGGGTAACGCTGGGTTCTGCTGAGAAGGCGCTAGTGGCGTGGCTGCAGGAGCTAGCGGTGTGGCTGCAGGAGCTAGTGGCTGCATGAGCTAACGGCGTGGCTGCAGGAGCTAGCGACGTGGCTGCAGGAGCTAGCGGCATGGCTGCAGGAGCTAGCGGCGTGGCTGCACAAGCTAGCGGCGTGGCTGCAGGACCTAGCGGCCTGGCTGCAGGAGCTAGCGGCGTGGCTGCAGGAGCTAGCGGCGTGGCTGCAGGTGGACTGTTGCCAACTTCCCGCTGAGGACGAGACTGCTAGCTAACAGCTTTCTGGGTTGCCGGAACAGTGAGTAACTACATCTTTACAGAGCTCCAACAAGCGTGCCAACGTTGTAGAAAACCCCGGGTACATTTTGTTATTTTTCTCTCTGTGTGATAATACCTTGGAAAAGGCTGACTGTAATAAACCTGTAAAATGTGTTCAATGGTGGTGATGTTAATGTTTCATGTGTATAATAACTGTATAGCTATATAATAAGCTAATCAGGCCTCTCTGGGTCATATGCCTGAATTTTGGCTATTGTAAATATTATTTGTACATTTTAGTAGCCTTCACCAATTCCTCTCCCATGCTGCGGAGCTTTTAGGGCGATTAGAATTGAGTGAGAGGGCTACACGTGGGGGCTCGTCCTGAATTGTTTACAGTTTCTTTGATTTGTGAGCATGTAGTAAACATATATTTTTAAAATACTGTATATGTTAGCTTGTGTTTTAGGTTGCATTTCATACTGAATGTGCGTGAAGCTAATGCAACATGGAGTCACAGCAGATATTTAAATGGTGTGAGAGTAAAAGTATTGATGTAAAAAAAGCAATTGTACTTAGTGATGTTTCTTTGGAAGCTACTGATGAGACCATTTATAAAGTACTGGATGGGGTTAAAATATTTGGTCGTTGTAAAATAAGAGGACGGTGTGCAGATAACTCTGGTAAAAGTAAATTTGTTTTAGTTGAAACCACTAATGACATGACCAAGACTGATATACCTGAACAGTTAGTAGCTGGAGATGAGTTGGGAACTTGGATAGTCAATGTCAGTGAGACCCAAAGTTGGCACCTGTCTGGTGAAGAAGAAGGATTCCAGTCCAAGCTACTCTCATTCCTGGCCAACGAAGGGAAGACTTTAGCTGATGTCACAGGCTTGGTTCGCCGTATTCCTGCTCCACCCACTGCTCCAGATCTGAACACAGAGCTAGTTAATGCCATCTCCTCACTTGTTGTCAAGTCCAGCCTACGGATGGACCAAACTATCGCAAACTTCGCTTGTTCTCAGGTATAAAACCCACTCCAAGTGGAGAAGAGGAGTATGACGCCTGGGCAGAACAGACCACCCACATGCTGGATGAGTGGCAGTGTTCTGATATTGCCAAGAAACAGAGAGTAGCTGAGAGCCTTAAAGGGCCAGCAGCGGACATTGTCTGAGGGTTGAGAGTCACTAATCAATATGCCACTGCAAATGATTACCTTAAAGCTCTGGAAACAGCTTTTGGAACTACAGATAGTGCAGCTGATCTCATGGTGAGGTTCCGTAACACATTCCAACAAGAAGGTGAGAAACTGTCAGCATATGTGCTCAGACTGGACAAGTTGTTGCATGCAGTCCATCGTAAGGGTGGAATTGAGGTGGCTGATATGAACCAAGCACGCATTGAACAGGTCGCAAGAGGTGGTCTCTCTCATGACCTTGTTGCGCTTTGCATAAGAATGACTTTCAAACTCAAGTCTCCACCAAGCTTCACTTAGCTGCTTCGTGATGTAAGAGACATCAGACTTCAGTCAAGACAATCACGTATAGTTCAAGTTCAAGTCTTTTATTTGTCAGGTGCACAGAGCAACACAAGGTTAGACTGGGCACTGAAATTCTTAAGACAAGACAACGCAAGCACTTGGCATAACATAACATATAAGTACACAGAACAAATTTACATCTATGCTGAGCTTAGATAAGTGAACTTCCTAAATATACAGATAGCAATAAATAAACGACTATACTAACCCTAACACTAAAACTTCCTAAATTACAGATAACAATAAATAGTACGCTATACTAACCCTAATACACAAAAAAAAAAAAAAAAAAAAAAAAAAACCTGTTACAACCCTATAAACTAATCTAACCTAAATGGAGTACAGTGCAGTAGTGCAAATTTACAGATCAGTGACTTTGTCAATGACCAAACAGGAGCCTGGTGGCGAGGTACAGTAGTGCAATGTTACTGAAAGAGCAACCAGTAGCTGAAAGTGACAGTGTATAAGTGACTAGTGTGCAGTAAAAATGTCCATATCAGTGTCCATTGAGAAGCCTGATGACCCTTGGGTAGAAACTGTTGTCCAGTCTGCGTGTGCGCGACCGGATGCTGCGGTAACGCCTGCCAGAAGGCAACGGGGTAAAGAGACTGAAGGATGGGTGGGAACAGTCTCTTAGAATCCTGCTGGCTTTCCTAAGGCAACGTGTGTGGTAGGTGTCCTGTAGGGCTGGGAGCTTCCTGCCGATGATGAACTCAGCAGAACGGACCACACTTCGTAGGGCCTTGCGGTCCCGGTCTGTGCAGCTCCCATACCACACTGTGATACAACCAGTCAGAATGCTTTCTATAGTGCATCTGTAAAAGTTAGTAAGGATGACTGAGTCCATACCAAACTTCTTCAGTCTCCTCAGGAAGAAGAGGCGCTTACGGGCCGTTTTGACCACCTTGTCCGTGTGAACAGACCAGGTGAGGTCATTGCTGATGTTCACCCCGAGGAACTTGAAGCAGCTGACCTTCTCCACTTCCGATCCATTGATGAATAGGGGTGCATGCTCCTCCTCCTGCCGCCTCCTAAAGTCCACAATCATCTCCTTGGTCTTGCTGATGTTAAGAGAGAGGTTGTTGTCCTGACACCATGATGTCAGGGTGTCAACCTCCTCTCTGTAGGCTGACTCGTCACTGTCAGAGATGAGGCCCACGATGGTTGTGTCGTCAGCAAACTTAACGAGGAGGTTGGAGCTGTGCGTAGCCGCACAGTCGTGGGTGAACAAGGAGAACAGGAGAGGGCTGAGCACACAGCCCTGGGGGGTGCCTGTGTTGGTGATCAGTACAGATGAAGTGCGGTCACCGATTCTCACCACCTGTGGCCTCCCCGTCAGGAAGTGGAAGATCCACTTGCAGAGGGAGGTGCTTAGTCCCAGGTCCACAAGCTTGGAGACCAGTCTGGAGGGGATGATGGTGTTGAATGCAGAGCTGTAGTCAATGAACAGCATCCTCACATATGTATTCCCCTTGTCCAGGTGGGAGAGAGCGGTGTGCATGGTCAGAGCGATGGCATCGTCTGTAGACCTATTGGACCGGTATGCAAACTGCATAGGGTCCAGTGTGGGGGGCAGCGAGGAGCAGATGAATGATTTGACTAGCCGCTCGAAGCACTTCATGATGATAGAGGTCAGTGCTATTGGGCGATAGTCATTCAGACATGTGACCTTGGTGTTCTTGGGCACAGGGATGATGGTGGTCCTCTTGAAGCAGGTGGGGAGTACAGACAGGTTAAGGGAGAGGTTGAAGATGTCACTGAAGACCCCTGCCAGCTGGTCAGCGCAGCCCCTAAGGGCCCTACCTGATATGCCGTCTGGGCCAGGTGCCTTGCGAGGGTTGATCTTCTTAAAGCATAACCTCACCTCAGCTACAGTTAGTGTAGGCACACCACTGGCTTGGCCTTCAGGTAGCTCCACTGCAGGGGGTTCACTGTCCCTCTCAAAGCGAGCGTAGAAGGAGTTCAGCTCGTCTGGCAGTAGGACAGAAGACTGGGTCTCATTGTAGCCTCTCCCTTTGTAGTCTGTAATGGCTTTAAGTCCACTCCACATGCGCCTGGGGTCAGAGCCATGGTAGCTGGACTCCACCTTGGTCCTGTAGGCCCTTTTCGCTGCTTTGATGGCCTTCAGAAGGTCGTATCTGGCCTTCCTGTACTCATCAGGGTCCCCAGAATTAAAGGCGACCGTACGGCTCTCAGCTTGGCCCGGACCGCGGCATCAACCCAGGGCTTCTGATTTGGGAAAGACCGGACAACCTTCTTGGGGACAACGTCATCAATGCAGTGCTGGATGTAGCTGGAGACAGTGTCTGAGTATTCGTTAATGTCCCCATCTGCTGCGTCCCTGAACATCAGCCAGTCAGTGGTGTCAAAGCAGTCCTGGAGGGTCGCCACACACTCGTCACTCCATAGGTGAACTGACCTCTCAACCGGTCTGACCTGTTTGAGCTTTTGTTCATATGCGGGGAGAAGAAGAATGGAGGTGTGATCAGCCTTCCCAAAGGCAGGGCGGGGGAGGGGTTTGTAACTGCCCTTGAATGTTGTATAACAATGGTCAAGGATCTGGTCTCCACGTGTGAAGAAGTCAATGTGCTGATAGTATTTGGGCAGGACTTTCTTCATGTTAGCTCTGTTGAAATCACCAACAACAATGAAGGCTGCCTCTGGGTGCACATTTTCCAGACCATTGATAATCCCATACAGTTCATCCAAAGCAGCGGCCTTGTCTACCTGGGGGGGGATGTAGACTGCACTCATGACGACCGCAGTGAATTCCCGAGGTAGATAGAAGGGTCTGATTTTTACAGTTAGCAGCTCAAGGACCGGAGAGCAGTGAGATGCTAATACCGCTACATCCGTAGCCCAGAGAGAGTTAACCATAACACAGACCCCTCCGCCCCTGCACTTCCCTGAGTCAGCTGTTCTGTCCTGGCGGTATATGGTGAATCCCGACGGGGTAACCGCTGCGTCGGAGATCTCCGGAGACAGCCAGGTCTCAACGAACGCCAGTACACAGCAGTTCCTGATGTCCCGTTGGAATTTGACACGAGCGTTAAGTTCATCCATTTTGTTGTCGATGGACTGAACGTTAGCTAGTAAGATGGTTGGAAGAGCAGGTTTGAAGCATCGTTTCCGAGTTCGAACAAGGACTCCAGCACGCCGGCCACGTTTCTTCTTTCTCCGTCTAGCGGGTAAACAGAACGGCGAAACAGCAAAGGGCCAGCTGCAGTCCGAGCTCGCACTCCGAGAAGTGGAATTAAAGTTCGTAAAATGATCCTTGCCAAGTGACAACTTAATGTCCAGAAGTGTCTGCCGGTCGTACTGAATAAACGACAATATAACATTGACAAAACAAGTAACGAACACTAAAAAGACTAACAAAAAGCTGGGTTTTTGCGGAGCTCTTGTCGACGCAGCCATCGCGTAGGCGCGCCGGAAGTCAAGGGAATTCAAGGGTCAAGGGTATTAGATTTGAGCATTTATTGTTACATGACATGGACATGTAGATTTACTTTGGCGGAGTGGATGATCTAAGGGAAGCACTCCCTGCCTCCTCGATGCAACACATACATACATATGAGGCAGGGAGCAATAGAGATATAATCCCCCTGTTGGATAGATACACAGACAGCATGGGGGAGAAGGGGACGGTGGAGGGTGGCAGCAGCACTGATCATACAACGACCGGGGTGAGTGTGTGCATATCCGCGCGTCTTTTAAAGACGCCTTATCAGACGTGGCCCAATGGATATGCGCTGCTACATGGGTGTGGTAGTGGGAGGAGTAAGGAAGGTGGAGTAAGACACCTTACGTCCCCGATCACTGACTGACGCGCGCTGCCCGATTGCCCTGCCAGAACTAGCTGCGCTTATAAGAGGAGATGATCCTTGAGAGACTGAGTGTTAAGAATGTTGCTTCTTCAGCTGTGGGTAGGTGTACCGTAGCCTCCGTTTTACCAGTGCAGCCAGTTCCTACGCCAGTACCTGCCACTGTAGAGAATGATTCTGCCATAGAGAGTCTGAGAAAAGAATTTCAGGGGCTGAAGAATGATGTTGCACGTCTGTTTTCTGCCTCTGTAGCTGCATCTGAAAGTGTGCCACAGCAGGTAGCCCAGAAACGCAACCAGGAAGCTAAGGGAAACACATATGCAGGGGAAAGGAGGGAGCTCCCAAACGCCCTCATCGTACTGATGTCTTTTGCTATCGGTGTGGGGAAGACGGTCATTTCCAGCGAGTGTCAAAACCCAGAAAATCTCAGGAAAGTGAACATGCGTCTCCTGAAAATGAACATCCAGCGGGAAACTTCCCAGGGGCTCAGTAGAGGAACGACCTGATGCTCCGGAGAAGATACGTTCCAAGTGTGACACACTACAGGAAAGGAAGGCTGATCTGCCAGAGGGTTTAGTCGGCCCTTGCTCTATTGTCTCTGTACAAATTAAGGGCATTTATGCCAAAGCTTTACTTGATAGTGGGTCTCAGGTTACCCTTCTGTACCGCTCCTTTTATGACAAGTATCTGAAGCACCTGGCGTTGACCCCAATTGAGTGCCTTGAGATCTGGGGCCTCAGTGTCAATAATTATCCATATGATGGCTACATTTGTTTAAAACTTGAGTTTAGTGGAGTTGTAGTTGGAATAGCTGAGACCATAGAAACACTTGTTCTTGTGTGTCCTGAGCCGGTCATGGAGAGGGAGATTTCCATTGTGGTTGGCACAAACACCTCTATAGTCAGGAGACTATTCCAGTCCTGCAAGGCCCACAAGGGAGATAACTTCCTAAGCACCCTCTCTGTTCACCCTGTAATAAGACAAGCTTATGAGAAGATTGAGGAAACTCCAGACGACACAAGTGAGACAAAAAGAGGAACAGTCTGGTTCACATGAGACAAGCCTGTCAGTCTGCCGCCTGGTGGAGTGGCAACAGTTGTTGGCATTCCAAAGTTTCTTAGAAGTGTCCCTGATCGAGCTGTGCTCATAGACCTTCCAGAAGATGGTTGGTTTCCTGAAGAGCTTCTGGTTATGCCTGTTGTTGAAAAGTCAAATACCGTCCATTGTCGTCGCATCAAAGTCACTCTGAGGAATGTATCCAGTCTCCCTGTGACATTGTAACGTGGCATGGCAATTGCTCACCTGTTTCCAGTGGATGTCATGAATACAGTCCCTGAAAAGGATCGGCCGAAGCCGCCCACATCGCCACAACTGTCCCCCTCCTCTTTCAACTTTGGCAATTCTCCTGTGTCTCCTGAGTGGAGGGAGAGACTGTGTCAAAAGATCATGGAGAGAAAAGAGGTTTTCTCCTGCAGTGAGTTTGATGTTGGTTGTGCAAAGAGTACACAACACAGCATTCGTGTGACTGATGAAAAACCATTCAGAGAGCGTTCCAGATGACTATCTCCAGGTAACTTGGAAGATGTGAGGAAACATCTTCATGATCTTAAAGAGGCTGGAATAATTTCAGAATCCAGGAGCCCCTATGCTTCCCCAATTGTCGTGGTTCGTAAGAAAAATGGAACCATACGCATGTGTGTGGACTACAGGATGTTAAACAAGAGAACGATCCCTGACCAATACACTGTGCCTCGTGTGGAAGATGCTCTGTCTTGCCTGAATGGTAGCCAATGGTTCAGTGTGCTTGACCTCAGAAGTGGCTATTACCAGATCCCGCTAAGTGCTGCTGACAAAGAAAAGACGGAATTCATTTGCCCAGCAGGATTCTATCAATTTGAGCGGATACCACAGGGAATTTGTGGAGCACCTGCCACATTTCAACGAATCATGGAAAGGACTGTTGGGGATATGAATCTACTGGAAGTGCTAGTGTACCTTGACAATGTCATTGTTTTTGGGAGAACATTGGAGAAACATGAACAGCGCCTCTTTAAAGTGCTTGACAGGTTAAAGGAGGAAGGACTTAAATTATCGTTGGACAAGTGTCAGTTCTGCTGCCCCTCTGTAACATACCTTGGTCACGTTGTGTCTAGAGATGGCATTGCCACAGACCCTTCAAAGATTGAAGCTGTGAGATCCTGGCCACGCCCAGTGAACGTTACTGCTCTTCACTCTTTCCTTGGCTTCTGTGGATATTACAGGCGGTTTGTGAAAGACTTCTCCAGAGTATGTTATCCCCTCAACCAGTTGTTGCAGGGTTGTATTGGGGCTGGAAGGACAGAAAAAAAGAATATCAAAGAAGAATGGAAACATAAAACCGACAAAGAAACCAAAGAGTGGTACCACCCCAAAGAGCCATTAGGGCCTAGGTGGGATGAAGACTGTGAGAAAGCTTTCGAGACTTTAAAGAGAAGTCTTACAGAAGCACCGGTTCTGGCAATCGCCAATCCCAAACTACCTTATGTCCTACATGTGGATGCAAGCAGAGAAGGCTTGGGGGGTGTCCTCTATCAGGATGAAGGACAGGGTTTGCGCCCTGTTGCTTTTGTCAGCAGAAGCCTCTCTCCAGCAGAAAAGAATTATGCCACACACAAACTGGAATTTCTGGCTTTGAAATGGGCTGTCACCAATAAGCTGCATGATTACCTCTATGGAGTCAAGTTTGAGGTCCACACGGACAACAATCCATCAACATATGTCCTGACCACAGCTAAGCTGGATGCAACCGGGCATCGATGGTTGGCGGAGCTGTCCAACTATGATTTCAACCTGAAATATTGCCCTGGAAAGCAATACATTGATGCGGATGCATTGTCACGGCGTCCTCATGTAAATAACAATGCTTCTCAGGAGGAGGAAACAACCATGCATGCCGCCACCATCAAAGCTGTCTGTCATATGTCGGAAATCAAACCACTCCGCTACCGCCACTGCAGAGCTGTTGATCTCACTGGCTCATCCAAACATGCTGTACCCAGAGCCTATTGTAGCTTGTCTTTGCTGAGCTCCCAGCAGCTGCCCAAAGTAACTTCAGGCGACATCTCCCATGCTCAGCAGAAAGACCCATGTATCGGGGAAGTGTGGCATGCTGTTAGTCAGAACAGTGCTGACTGTGCCAACAAAGGGATTCATCCTGATGTGTCATTGTTGCTAAAAGAGTGGGAAAAGCTCCACATCAAAGACGCTGTGTTGTATCGAATAAGTAAGCCACCAAATAAACCATGTCGCCAGCAACTGTTACTCCTACAAGAGTTCAGAGAAGATGTGCTCCAGTCCTTGCACGACCAATCGGGCCACCTCGGCTTTGACAAGACCTATGGGTTGACAAGGGAGAGGTTTTATTGGCCTCGTATGAAAGTACAGGTTGAAAAGTACTGCAAGAATTGTCCCCGGTGTATTCAGCGAAAGACATTGCCGAAGAGAGCTGCTGAGTTGGCACACCTAAACAGTGACGGGCCGATGGACCTCGTCTGTATGGATTTTCTTTCGATCGAGCCTGACTCCAGAAACATCTGCAATGTGCTTGTAGTTACAGATCACTACACGCGATATGCCCAAGCTTTTGCAACTAAGGATCAAAAGGCATCGACTGTTGCTAAGGTTCTGTGGGAACAGTATTTTGTCCATTATGGTCTACCAAGGAGGGTACACTCGGATCAGGGCAGGGATTTCGAAAGTCGCCTCATCCATGAACTGCTGAGCATGCTAGGCATAAAGAAATCCAGAACTACACCCTACCACCCTCAGGGCGACCCACAGCCTGAACGGTTCAATAGAACTCTTCTTGACATGCTTGGAACCTTTGAAACAAAAGACAAATGCAAATGGAGTAAACACCTCAGCCACCTTGTGCAGGCCTATAATTGCACACGGAATGAGGCAACAGGATATTCTCCATACTTTCTCATGTTTGGACGAGAAGCCAGGCTGCCAGTAGATGTGACCTTTGGTGTCTCCAGTGATGGTACGTCCACCAAATCCTACTTGAGGTATGTAAAAAATATGAAACGTGAACTCCAGGCTGCCTATCAGTTGGCTGAGAGTATGGCAGAGAAGAAAAATGGGGGAAACAAGCAACGCTATGATCAGAGAGTTTGTTTCTGTCCATTAGACCCTGGGGACAGGGTCTTGATTCGAAACCTTGGGTTACAAGGAAAACACAAACTTGCAGACTGGTGGAAAGATACCCCTTACGTTGTGGAGAGTCAGCGGCCTGGGTTGCCTGTGTTCAAACTGAAGCCGGAAAGTGGACATGGCCCTGAGAAGGTACTGCACCGCAATCACATTCTGCCAATTGGACGGGAGGTTCAGGTTCGGTCTGAAGTGAACCAAGAGAAACCCAAACCTAAAAGGAAAGCCAGTAAACGCCTCAAAGCAAATATGACTGAGAACTGTGATCTCTCTGACCTATCGGGCCCTGAGTCTGCATCTGACTCAGAAGATGGCGAAATGGGTGTATGGTATGACTACTACCCACAGCGAGAGTCACGGGAGATGGGACCCCGGAACGAACAACACTCGGAGCCTTTCAGTCTGGATTTGGATCTAACTCTCCTCACAAGTGCCACAGGAATGGAGGGGGTCACAGCTGATGAGCCTGGGACCGTGGATGTGAATGAACGTTCAGTACCAGAAGAGACTGTTGAAAGGATTGCTGAAGCTGAGAGAGACACTGACACACAAATGATACATGAGACTGATAATCAGGACGGTGTCATAGAAACCTCTGAAAAGACAATACGACCTCAAAGACAAAAAAGGGTTCCACACAGACTGACTTATGACTTGCTAGAGAAGCCAAGTTCAGTGGCAGTTGGTTCATATGGTGCTACCTTAGCTGAGGTTGATGACAAGACTGTTTGTCTATCCTTATCTCCGATGACGAGGTACATAAGCACTTTTTACAAGTGGATTGGTTAACGGGAAGGTATAGTGTATAATTTGTTGATGCTGACCCTGTCATTTATGTATACATGTCATGAGGACATGATCGTTTTTGGTGGGGGAAGAATGTAGCACCCTGCTAAAATGTTAAATAAATTGTTCTATTGTTTTATGTAAAAGGAAGAAATACGTGGGCTGGTTCAGTTGTCCCTGATGTTTAATAACTTTTCTTTGCTTCTTTATTGGGTGGGTAATGTGTGAATTTTGTGACTAGCCAATCAGAGTGCTAAGATATTGTTTTGTTGTGAGGGGGGCGGAGATGAGAAGAACGAGAGGACAGATCGATTTGGAGAGGAGAAAGAGAGAAGCCGAGAGTCGGGAGCGAGTTCATTTTAGTATATTGGATTATAGTTGGAAAACCGGGAGTTTACTGTCTTTGGTGTGGCACTGCTGAGGTGGGGGAGTGAACGGTGGTCGAGACTGGGAGACTGGGTAACGCTGGGTTCTGCTGAGAAGGAGCTAGCGGCGTGGCTGCAGGAGGTAGCGGCGTGGCTGCAGGAGCTAGTGGCGTGGCTGCAGGAGCTAGCGGCGTGGCTGCAGGTGGACTGTTGCCAACTTCTCGCTGAGGACGAGACTGCTAGCTAACAGCTTTCTGGGTTACCGGAACAGTGAGTAACTACATCTTTACAAGCGCGCCAACGTTGTAGAAAACCCCGGGTACATTTTGTTATTTTTCTCTCTGTGTGATAATACCTTGGAAAAGGCTGACTGTAATAAACCTGTAAAATGTGTTCAATGGTGGTGATGTTAATGTTTCATGTGTATAATAACTGTATAGCTATATAATAAGCTAACCAGGCCTCTCTGAACCAAGCCCCCACCCCTCATCCCTCGGCTTGAAGCAACGGCCCCGGTGGATGTAGGTGGTATTGCATGTACGGTTAGGTTTCCGACTCTTCCGGTCGTTTTTATTCTATTAACTCCATTCAACATTTACAAAACTATCTCCCCCAATAATTTTTGTTTGATTCTCGAACCTGGCTCATACTACTAGCTTTTTCATAGAATAATTTTTCCCGATTTTTGCTAAGTTTGAAACCAATCCGAAATGGGTAAACTAGCAACCCATTTATTTACTTAGTCATTGAAAGTTTCCTGCAAATGTGCTGGTGGATACTAACAGGGCACGAGCACAAAAGTTCACTTTGGCCGATAGCCGATTTACATGAGCTCTCGGAGCTAGGGAAAAAAAGAGCCACTGTTTAAAGTTAGACAGGAAGACACGGAAGTGGAAAGATGGCCGCGTCCAGTTTCGCGATCTCGCTTGCATCACTGCGCCACTAAGCACTTTTCATAGAAATGAATGGGGACGCCATCTTGGAAGACAAAAGTAGCTTACTCTAGTTATATTAACTCTATGCTCTGAACCCTAGGCAGTCATATGCCCGAATTTTGGCTATTGTAAATATTATTTGTACATTTTAGTAACCTTCACCAATTCCTCTCCCATGCTGCGGAGCTTTTAGGGCGATTAGAATTGAGTGAGAGGGCTACACTAACAAGCATTTGTCCAAACTGTTGTCACATTTTCCTAACTCTAAACACAATTAGCACAGCATCAGTCTTTTTTGGCCATACAATTCACATATTTCATGTCTTTTTCACACAATATGCAGTCAGTGAACACATTTCCACAACGATTACATTTTCTTAACAGACAAGCTATACCTCCCAACAAAATGATGGATTGTTTGTGTAGTATTTACGAATGTTAACACACAACATCCCACAATAGCGAAAACAATTATCCAAACCTTAGATACAGTATAAAAACATCTGCTTCTGCAATTATATTAGTTCAAAAACAAAATAAATAAACAAATAAAATAAAAAGACAATTGAAAAACGGACACAGCTGATTTATGTTGGGTAAAGTGGGTCAACCACAGCTGATTCCAGTCTAGCTTAGCAAGGGGCCCAGGGAGATTCGAGCAGGCCCAGTAAGAGATGGAGAGGTGCAGAAGCGGTGAGAGATGCAGAAGGAGGTGCAGGTGCAGTGAGAGGAGCAGGGCTGGTGATAAGAGCAGGACCAAGGAGAGGGCAAGGTAGAGGTGTAAGAATGTGTGGTGGTGGCATTCCTATGGCTGCAAGAACAGTAGTCAGTGATGAACTTCGTACCACTATCATTGACCATGTAATCAACCACGGTCTTTCACTAAGAGAGGCTGGTGAAAGAGTGCAACCCAAGTTGAGTTGGTCAACGGTTGCCTCCATTATACGCATCTTTCAACAAACCAATATTTTGTTCACTGTAAGCATTACTGTAAAACCTTTTCTGTTCTATTACTGTATACTGTGTTTCTACTGTACTTCCTTTAGTAAACAGTAAGAAAAAAAACTGATTTGCTTTTTACTGAAATGTGTTTGAATGTGAACATTATTGTATGTGTGGACATACAGTTCCCGACCAAGAAATGTAGTGTAAAGGGTGTTTTGCATGCAAATACCTGAAACAAGTCTATGCAGTTTTTATAATGTCAACAATAGCCAGTATTTTGAAACCTGGTGTACTTTGATTGACTGCATGTACCTTGTGAAGTGAAAACAAGTGTTATAGAATATGTAACAGAATAATTTATTTTTGAGTCAGATTTCCAGTGTTTTGGTAAAGTCAGTGTGTGCAGAGAAACATGTGTTCTGTCTTGAAATGGAGAGTTAGTATATATTTAACAAAATTTGTTTTTGAGAAGAAAATTATCAATTTGGACAATTGTATTTTGTAGGCGTCAGGCTGTGTTAAGAGTTTAGAAAAAGTATCCGAAGTATGGGTAAGCGCTTCGTAGCGATTGAAAAAAACTGTAATAATTAGTTTATATACAACAATGCTAGGTGCAAGGGTGTGACAAGATTCATTTAGTTGTGGGGGTTAACTTATACAATAGGCATAAAGTGTAACTGATGTAAACCTTAGTGATCTGCAGTCTATGTGCTAGCTAGCTAGTCCCGCTGCATTTTGTTGGACTAGCGTTAGCGGTCACGCTTACAAGTCTGAAAGCGCTGGTTCGATGACAGTGTAAGTTGTTATTTAGTTGGGCACTTAAGTGCAGTATGATGCATTGGTATTAAACATTTGAGAACTGTCGAATTAAATTACTTTTATAGCATAAACACAGCATTACTAGATGTCCCACTTTACCTTAAAAATGCTGTCCCACATTACCTGACATGATCAGGTAATGTGGGACAGTCACATAAAAAGTTTTTATTTTCATCAAACAAAGCATTATTTTAAATCAGTGGTTAAACCCCTTCAATATGCTGCAATAGTACTCATTGTAACTTCATTTAAATTCCTTTGCCAGCCTTATCATTGAGAAATATAATGTCATATGCCGCTGAACTTTCAATGCATTTTTTCTGTATAGACCTTGTCAAGCCAGATCACGCCTACTCTGATGATGTCAACAGCAGTCAACAGACATATAAAAACCACTGCATAGTGACTAAAGGTGTTGTATTTACGAGTCAAGATCAGCTCTGGTGATTGGATGTCAGTTTTGCACATATTAAATCATCAAAATGCATAACTGTCCCACTTTACCTGATGTCCCACATTACCTGAACTCACCCTAGATTCTTAGCAGAGGGAATTACGTATATTGCCAGCTTCTTGAGCCGTATGTTGCCAATGCGACACATTGAAGCTGTGCACTCACAGTCCCACAGACTGTATGCATAGCTTTTCGCTATGGGTACTTCTATAGTGTGGGTGATGCAGAGAACCTGAGCAAGAACACGGTCTGCCGCGCAATTTGCAACGGATTTTCTTTAATGGCTGTTGCCACCATATTCTGATTAATGGAGTAATGAAAAAGAGATATTCAAAGTGCCCTTTGTAAAAACCTTGGACTCTAATATGTTGACAAAATGAAAGAAGGTTTTCATTTCCATATCAGAAATGTGGGTTTCTTTCGACCAAAACCTTTCAAACCAAAAAGAACAATGGGTATCTGTACAAAGCTCTTCACAAGTGATACGTAAATGATCATATCACTACTTTCATTGAATTTTGATGTTTCATTCACTTTGATGGCATTTTTCAAAAATAGTCAATATGACATTGAAAGAGAGAAGTGGTGAAAATTTCCACAAAAGATTTAAAAGGCACAATAAAAAAGCCACAAAAAGGTATAAAAAGAACAAAACGTAGAAAAAAGTTTAACAAATACATCCTCATGTGTTTTCCCTCCCCTAGGAACACAGAAAAATATGTCAGAGTAACTAAGTTTAGTGTCATTCATTCAGTCTTGTACTATCTCTTCTCATATTCCAGTTTTTCTGTCTCCAGCCTTGTTTTTTAAATTAAAAGCTTCTTATAATCGAGCTCCAGGGTTCTTGCAGCTCTTGTTTCATCCATGTTAGCGATTAGACATACGGTGCAAACACTGCCCCTTTATGAACGCGCACGAGTCTAGTTGATCTTGATTCGTAATACAGGCCCCTGGTCTCTCCTGATTGATATTATCTAAGGTGTATGTGTATTGCAAGGCCATAGCCATGGAGTCAACATTGGGGGGGAAGAAATCTGCTACCACTGGTATCAGTAATACTAGTAGTTATAAAATGTCAATTTTTACATTTAGTTATGAATATGATTTGAATATGACATTTTCTAATGATCATTTACGAGACAGCATGCGTGGTTGCCTGTCGTACCGTAGCACATTTATATTTCATTTATATTTTCATATAAATATATTGGGGGGGACATTTTGACCAGATTTAAATCAGCTGCTTTAAATCAGGTGGGACGCCAGATTACACACATGAAATTACGGCAAAAAAAAATTCATTAACATCAATTAACCTTAAAATAATTGTAATTTCCAGTACCAAATGTACGAGATATATCTAATATCACATTACAGGCTGTTCTTTATGGATCGCAGAGTTAGTCAAAATAAATTGATAAATACATACATAAATATGGCTATGAAATAAACAACAAAAGATTGCAATAAATATATAAATATAGGATTATATAATTATATAGCTGAATCCATTTACCGACACCAATAAATAAATACATTTATTCATTTCAAAATGACGTTTTTGTAAAGACAACATTTATTTATTTCATTTCCTAATGCCACATTTATTTATTTTTTGAGACTTTTACGCACCACATTTATTTCCACATATTTCCACACCACATTTATTTCCACACCACATTTATTTCTGTGCTGTATTTATTTCCGATCTCACATGCAAACGAGAGGGACGTGGTTATCTTCAGACCAACGCAGCTGCACACCTAGATTCCTGGATAGCAATGCTACCTGTATGGGGGTTGACAGTGGCATCGCACTGCCGAAATGCATACAATGTAGACAAGCTTTGCCCATAATGTCTTTGTCGTCTCTGCCTTTTTATCATTGGTTTCCAATGGGAGTGATGGCGGTGACCTAGTAGCCTACGTGTGGGGACTTGGTCTTTGATAGCTACGAGGTAGCGCTGAAGTCACCTTTGAAAACATTGCTTTCGCTCGTGTGACGTGTAACTCATCTGCAAAGCTAACAATAGATGCGTTCGACATGACCCGACTTCATGCGGCGCCGCAGCCGGCTGCAGGCGGCTGACTTGAAACAGTGAATTCTGGTTAGACCTTTTGTCCGACTTGAGACGGCGCCGAGAATACGTCACTGTGACGTCGCTATCAAAGTACCGTGAGATCGATTCGAGAACTGCCGGCTGTGTAGCCGAGCGCATTTTCTCAAGAGCAACTGCACGGGTTCAAGTGACGACACAGCTATTTCATGATTGGCCAGACTCACACACGACAACTTTGACTCATGTTTTCTAATATTCGGACACCTTCAGTTTCGCCAACGCTCAAAAAAGTTTAATTGAATAAAAAATGTGTTGAAGAAAGGGTTTTAGTCAGCCCTTTCACTACGGAAAAACTATGTTTAATTATAGATAGAGTAAAGTAAGCAAACAGCGCTTGATCGGCCATGACTGACATCAACGCAGCAAACCATGAGAAGCTGGAATGTCCGACTTCACAGAGCCGATTTCAACTCCTCCCCGACTGCAAGCGGCTACTCTAGCCGGTCGTTTCATGCAGCCGCAGTCCATGTCGAACGCACCTCTTCACTGCCACCACTAGCGTTACGTCTTCCTAGGTGGTATGTTGGCTATCACCGGTCTCGAAGTCGGCAATTGTAGGCCAAGTGGCTGGATAGCCGGCTAGCTAGCTGTCGAAATAATAAAAGGACGACATCAGTGTGGCCATTTCAGCTAGAGCTAGCTACTGTAGAGCTAGGAGCAGGGGTGAAAGTAAGCCGGTACTGGCCGTAAATTTCTTCCCGGTACGCCTTAAGGCCGATTTATACTTCTGCGTCTCCGTTAACGGACAGACGCACGCACGGAGTCGGACGGATTGGTTGAATTTATACTACCGACGGCTCTGCATACTGAAAGCAATTCACAGCCAGAACAGTAGATGGCGCTGCACTGCGATGCTAGGTAGGTTATCGAAAAGTCCGAGCAAATTTACAAATGAACCGTTTCATCAATAAAATAAGCACATTTTCAGTAACTACACTGCCCATTTCTCGTCACATTTTAATTCAGATGCTGATTTACATGTACTGTTTAGCTGAAATAAGAGATGTAAAAACGTACAACAATGGCGGTCAAAGGATTCTTAATACGGACCAATCATAGCCAAGGGGTATCCGTAAAAAGACGCACGGACAGACGGATAGTCAAGAAAATCAGGAGGTGCACGCAGAGCTCTGCGAGGACACGCAGAGCTCTGCGAGGACACGCAGAGCTCTGCGAGCCCCTCTCATAATCTGTGCTGCTGGCAAAATACAAAACCTTGTCGGTCGGCAGTCATCATGAAGCGGAATTATCAAAAACAGATACAGGTTGGTTAAAAAGTGATACTAGAGTGATAAGAAGTCCTAGTGAAAGTGATGTTATTTAGTACTCCAGTTCCCAGCATGCTCAGTGGAGTTAGGCATGCACTTTCAGATATATAATACGACATGTGTAGAGAGCAGTGACGGTGATTAAGCAGCAGCACGGTGTGGAATAAAAGAACAACTAGTTTGCAGGGGCGGAGCCAGATACTGTTTAATGCAGGTGCTGCGGGGGTGCTAGATCATTGACAGGGGGAGCTGCGCAATTATATATATAGCATACTATCAGAGTGGGACCCATTTTCAGCCCGAGAGTGTAATGGCCAAAACCAGCCCATCCCCACCAGGATGCCTGACATATGAGCCGTACGTTGAACATTCTGGGCTTAACCCAAACCTAGGACCTGACCTCGTCAAGGTTTTATGTGAGCTGAAAACGGAATTCCACGTTAACGAGATTTGTTTCCAATTAATTTCATTGCAAAATAGTTTTTTGAGCTTTATGTAATATAAACATTACATTGGACACATATTGTTATATTTTCCGAAAATTACAACCCAAATTTTTACCTGAAAGATTCAGGGCTTTTGAGAAACCATAGGCTATTTTTCCCACCCTTGCAGAAACCTAGATTATGAAGTGACAGATCTTTCTTTTTATTACCTTGCTTTTTCAGTTCCTCCTGGCGTCTTTTTCCCATTATTTTTATTATTTTCACATCAGCTTAATCTTGCTAACTTCCTCCACAACAATAAATGATATTTTAGGTTTGTCTCCATGAAAACAACGTACACGCACTTGTGTTTGAGAAAGAGAGCATGTGCAACAAATAAAAACTGCACTTTTTAATGCACGGTCTGATCATGCATTTATTTAGATTAAAACCTTGTGTAGCCTATAGTTTACTTGTCAGTCACACAGTAACTCAACAAACTTAACACATATCGTTGTATTCGATGTGTGAAAAAACTAAGAGAAAGCAGGCGATCTGCTGGCCAAATTTATGAGCGGGCAGAGCGCCCCACCGGGAATAGGGGTTATGCGGAGCGCTCAGCGTTCAAACCGGAAAACAGATGTAATCGTTTCCGCTTCTCACTTCTGTATACATCTGCAACGCTAGGTGATCCAAATAACTTATATTGACAGGGAAGTTCAAGGATTGAAGTTCAAGTTGTATTACTCTCTACATTAGGGTAAGTGTGACATGAATAAAGTGGTGAGTTCATATAACGTTATAATAGCCTAACGTTAGACCGTTTCCCAGGAGGTAACACTAACACTAGCTCTACACATTAACTACAACGTTACAGTAGGCTACATAGCTACACAACTAGTGCTAAGTTATCAATGAAATATATGAATTCAGCTAATTAATTTAAGAAGCTCATTTTAATTTAGTGTCATATCCATATCATTATTCTGGTTTCTATAGCTAGGACCTATCGTTCCTAGAAGGAATTACGTTTACTAGCCTACTACTAGGCCAAAAAAAACGTTAAAGTTAGCAGGTGTATAAGATTACGCTACGACAAAATTGACCTGTAAATAAATACTGTCACACTGGTAGTTGTTGCAGTTGATTGCCAAACACTGCATTCTTTGAGTCCACTTGGACTTCTACAGGTACAGTCTTCGTTTGACTGTTTTAATCGTCTGCGAGCAACATCAAAAAAAGACTACTCCCCAGGGTAGTCAGGGCTCTGGAAGTCCGTTAGGCAATCCTGTGTACATGGGAAATTGTAATTAAGGGTAGCCACTTTAAACACCGGCTATAGTAGGTGGCCTTTACTACGCTGTTTACCTCAAAAGCGGCCGGCCGGAAGTAGTTATCTGTTTTGTAGAACCCGGAAGAATGTTGCGCATAACCCCTATTCTCCCGATTCTCTCGATGGCCACTCCGGGCCTGAGTACTATTACTAAATGAGCAATATTTTAGGGGGTGCTATGGGGGTGCTTTGGTCTTTCTTCGGGGTGCTGAAGCACCTGCTGGCCCCTCCCTAGCGCCGCCCATGCTAGTTTGGAACACGTCTCGTTTGATTGACTAACAGACATAACATGGAGTCAGAAGTGGCCGTTTGCAAGTGAGGACGACGGACGACCCGCAAGAAAGTGAAAGTTTGCTGTGAGAGAAAAGTCCAGTCACTTAGCAACTCTCAATAGCACTTAGCAACGACTACAAACCTGTGGAATAAGCTAGCTTGCTGAGTTGACGTTGAATGCATGCACTCTGAAAACTCCGTTGATGCTGAAGGAGAAGAGGAACTGTCACTACAGAGAGTTGTGAATGTAGTTCCCGAAAACAACCAGCCAGGTCTCGGAGTAATTCAAGCTGTGGAAGCCCCGGTGCCCAGACACGTCATGGATAAACTCACTCCACCCTCGTGCATGCAATTGACAGGTAATCTTGCCGACAATTGGAAGCGCTCTAAGCAAAGATTTAACATCTATTTGGCGGCTAGTAGAGCAGGGGGTGATGACGATAAACTGAAAGCGTCCATTTTCTCGCATGTCATTGGAGAAGATGTTCTGGACATTTATAATAGCTTATTTTTGAGTATAGAGTATTTTGTGCCTAGTCAGAACGTAACTTTTGAGCGGTACAAATTCTTCACTCATGACCAGAAACAAGGTGTACCGTTTTATCAGTATTTAGCAGAGCTCCACACGCTGAGCAAAACATGCGAGTTTGCACCTCTAAAGGACTCACTTGTCAAAGACAGAATAGTCTGTGGAATTTATGACAATGTGCTCAGAGAAAGACTGCTCCGTGAGACAGGACTGACATTAGAGAAGTGTGTTCTGACACGTAGAGCCGCAGAAACTACTTGTGCACAGGCCAAGGAGCTACGCAGAGGTGAAACAGCAGTGCATGCAGTGGAAAAACACGAACGAAGGAAACCAGTTACCACACAAAGAGATGAAAGAGAGAAAGCTACAGAGTTTAAGTGTAGTAAATGTGGATACAGCCACAAGCCCGCATCATGCCCAGCATATGGCAAGTCATGTAATACCTGTGGAAAGAATAATCAGTTCTCAAAATGCTGCAGAGCAGACAAGGATAAAGGGAAAAAGATAAAGAAGAAAGTCTACGCAGTTGAAGAGGATAGTGATAGTGACAGTACCTTTGTTTGTGACAGTGTGCAGACTTGTGAGAAAGCAGACAAAGCCGAATGGATTGTACCTATAGAGGTAAATAAAACAGTAATACCATTCAAGCTTGATACAGGAGCCCAGGTAAACCTGCTATCGATGGAGGACTACAAAACCCTGAATGTGAAGAGCAAGATCCTTCCTGTAAAAATGAAAGTGACAGGATACACTGGAGACATCGTGCCAGTGAAAGGGAGCTGCATAGCAACCTTCAAAAACAAAGGACGACAGATAAAGGCACAGCTACTGATCGTAGACGAGTGTACAACCAATCCTTGGACTCAGGGCATGTGAGAAGCTCAATCTGGTCAAAAGGGTGTTTGTAGTGACATCACAAAAGGCCCCAAACAACCACAACTCGCTCATGGAGGAGTACAGGGACTGTTTTGAAGGACTTGGATGTCTACCTGGACAACACAAGATACATGTGGACAAAAGCTTGTCCTCAGTTGTGCATCCCTGCAGGAAAGTCCCGTTCAAGCTGAGAGAAAAGCTGAAAGTGGAGCTGGTGCGCATGGAGAAAATGGGGGTCATAAAGAAAATCGATGGGCCTACAGAATGGGTCAGTTCGCTGGTCATAGTGCAAAATAAGACAGGTGCTTTGAGAATATGTCTCAATCCGAGGGATCTCCAAAAGGCAATTAAAAGGGAACACTTCAAGTTGCCAACCAGAGAAAAAATCATGGCGCAGTTTGCTGGAGCGAAATGGTTTAGCAAGTTGGATGCTTCGTCAGGCTTCTGGCAGCTAAAGCTAGAAGAGGATAGTTCGAAGCTTTGTACCTTTAACACGCCTGAGGGCAGGTACCGCTTTCTTCGTCTGCCGTATGGCATCTTGTCAGCACCTGAGGTCTACCACAAAACCATTCACATGATATTAGAGCACATACCAGGAGTTGACACCATGATGGACGACAGAATTGTGTGGGGGTCTACCCGAGAAGAACACGACACAAGACTGAGACAAGTGCTTGATAAGACAAGAGAGGTCAACTTAAGACTGAACAAGGACAAATGTGAGTTTGAAGTGAAAACACTTAACTTTGTGGGAGATGTTGTCAGTGAGGAGGGGGTGAGGCCGGATCCAAGGAAGACATCAGCGATCAACAACATGCAGCGACCCCAGAATAAAGACGAGGTCAGACGGTTTCTGGGTATGGCAACGTACCTCGCCAAGTTTATACCACAGTTGTCCACACAATCAGCACCTCTCAGAAGCCTTCTCGATCAGAAAAATGAGTTTGTCTGGTCACATGAACAGGAACAATGCTTTCTGCAGCTGAAAAAGACTCTTAACACAAGAACCTGTGCTGAAGTTCTACGATCCAGAGAGGAGCACCAGGATCTCTGCAGACGCATCACAGTACGGACTGGGGGCGGTGCTACTACAACTGCATGCGGAGGAGAAGTGGCTGCCAGTCGCCTATGCATCCAGAGCCTTGACGAGCGCAGAGACCAGGTACGCTCAAATTGAGAAGGAACTTTAAGCGAGTATGTATACGTGTGAAAGATTCCAACAATATGTTTATGGCCAAGCTTTTGAAATAGAAACGGACCATAAGCCACTTGTGTCGATCATGTCCAAGCCGCAGAACGATTGCCCTGTCAGAATACAACGCATGTTAATAAGACCGCAAAAGTATGATGTACAGATGACATACACATCCGGAAAGTATATGTTCACCGCTGACACTCTGTCTAGGGCAGTGGACAAGGAGGAAAGTGCTGACAGCGAGACTTGCGCAGACATACAGGCGTATGTGGATATGATTGTAACATCATTACCAGTTACAGCTGACAGAACCAAGCACATCAGACAAGAAACCAATGAGGATGAAACCATGAAAGTACTTAAAGAGACAATACAGAAGGGATGGCCTAAAAGCAAAACAGACTGTCCAAACACATTACAGGACTACTGGAATCACAGAGCAGAGCTTACAGTGGTGGATGACATCGTTCTCAAGGGAAGCAAGTTAGTCATACCTCATTCACTACGGAAAACAATTCTCCAAAAGATACACGAAGGCCACTTAAGGGAAGTCAAGTGCAAGCGCAGGGCCCGAGAGGTGATGTACTGGCCAAGAATCAATGACGACATTCACCAGACAACGGCATCTTGTGAACTTTGTCAAACCTACCGACCAAAACAACAGGCTGAGCCGCTGATGCCTCACCCCGTGCCTTACAGACCTTACTTTAAAGTAGGAGCTGACTTATTTGACTGTACAGAAAGAGCTTCATTGTGGTCACAGACTACTTTTCTAATTATCCCGAAGTCGGACAACTGCAGTCAACATCAAGCAAAGCAGTCATCAGCTACCTTAAGACTGTGTTCCGGAGACACGGTGTCCCCTGTGAACTGTTTACAGACAATGGTCCACAATTCTCTAGCGGTGAGTTTGCTTCATTTGCCAAGGAGTGGGGAATCCAGCATTCAGTGTCAAGTCCCACTTACCCAAAATCCAATGGCCTGGCGGAAAGTTCTGTCAAGACAGTCAAAGGTCTGATGAAAAAGGCTGAGGACAGAGATGACTTTCAGAAAAGCTTACTGATCTATCGGAGCACGCCTCTCCAGAACGGCCTGTCACCAGCCCAGCTGATGGGTCGGCGTATTCGTTCAAACCTACCAATCAGCGAGGATTTGCTGACGCCCAAGGGTGCACACAAGATCAGAAAGGAAAAAGTGAAGCAAAAGGAGGAACAAAAACGGCTGCATGACAGGACAGCAAAACGATTACCTACCTTGAAGCATGGAGACAGAGTACGTCTCAGAGACATCAACTCAGGCACATGGAGACTGATGGGACACGTTGAGAAAGAAGTTGCTCCACGTTCCTACAGGGAGTGTGGACTGTCTCTAAGGAGAAATCGCACTGATCTTAAGCTACAACAGACTGATGAAGAAACAACAGCTCAGGAGAGGGAGATTCCGCAACACACTCCAGAATCTCCTGTACCAGTCAGCAGTGAACAAGACCACGCTGACAGTGGTCTGACAGTGGTGTCCAGCTCGACAGCTGCTGAGAAACTTTCCAGACCTAGGAGGGAGATTAAGCCAACTCAGAGGTTGATTGAGAATTGCTGAAAACACTGACTGATTCATTATATGAGTTCCTGAAAAAAACAAAACAGCTTCCAGACCCTTTCATGAAGGACTACTTGTGCATATTACAAGATTTAAATGTTGAGTTGTAATGACAATGTTGAAATGTGAAACCTGACAATGTTATAATGTTTAGGGCCGAGGGTCCTGAATGCTTAAGTAGGGGGAAATAGATAATGTTTACGAAAGTAAAGGTTTATCATGTTGGTTAATGTTGTGTTGGAGGTTCAAAAGTGGTTCTTAATGGTGTAAGAATTAACAGGCTTAGGAGTCGAGAAGTAGATTATAAATGCTTTTGTCTTTATTGCATAGGCTCTTGGGAACACACGCGGAACTTCTCTAGCCAGAGAAGTCTGACATGTATTCAATAGACAAGTACTTTTATACAGTCCTACCTACGTCACACAAATATCTTGGCAATTATCAGACAACACATACTTTGTTCAAGATAAACAGATGTCAACTCTGGTTTGTTGAGTTCTTATGAAACCAGTAGCTCTAACCAAAAGGCAACACGCTATCAGGTCATCCTGACCTGACTTCCTGCTGGAAAGAACATTCTAACAGGAGGGGAGAGTGACTCACGCAGAGTTCTCACCCCATAAGTGAATATGGGACAACAACACTGTCTCCACTTTTGCCTATTTCCTTAATAGGGGCTGTTTTTCCTCCTCAACTGACCTCTGTCCTGGGCTACTCCCTGCACGTACCACCTCACCCTACATTAGGCCCAAAAAAGACCCCAACACACCTCCCTTTGTGAACTAAATGTTCACATACTACGTCAACAACCTATTTTTTGGGTAACCTTTAAACATTTAAACATTGAAAAAAAACAAACCTTACAGAAGAAACAATTTCTTTAAATTTTTGACTTATAGGTGAGTATATGGTTAAATAGTAAGCTAGTGTTTGTCTGTCATGGAGCTGTCCAGATTGATGTTGTGTAAACAAGGTGCCCAGTCTTAAGGAAACCTTGGTTCAGTCTACTCACATGGTTGTAAGCCTGCAATATGTGTGAGTATATAACCTTCCATTTGGCGTGATAAGTACCCCTGATCCTTAAACACAGTTTCACAAAAACACGATGGTATATGATCAAACATTAAGTCCACATATAAAGTTTACAACAACATATGCAGTGCCCAAATATCTGTTCAGAATTGCCTTTGTTCCCCTGTATTATCAGATCCTGGAGTAAAACTCCCCCTGGCTTGCTAGGCCACGTTCTTTTTGGGGGAGAAACCATGGATGATTCAACATAAATGGGTTTGGGAGGGCAGTCCTCCTCAAACCTACACTGATTAATACACAGATCACTGAGTCACATATACATCACTCAATTATACATAATAAAACAGAAATTAAACTCATAAAACAAACAAAATTATGTGCTTGGTATACTCATTGAGTGATGTTCCACGACCTCGAAGCGGCTCGATTGATTTGGCAACGCCTGGTGTGGCCTGGTTTGGAACATCATTCAGCCACTTTGACCCTCCGCTCCCTGACCTCCCTTGCTCCACGCTGGGACAGGATACAAGTCCGGGGCAGAAAGCCTGCTTTTATGAGGAAAAAGAGTATGTGAGTCATCCGACTCCTGCTTCTTAGCTACAATGGGGAAGGCATAGTGGGTTTTGACACGAGACCAGAAAATGGGTATGCAACAGCAGAGAATCAATACAATGGCCAATAAGGTTAGCAGCACAGCTATCCCTATCCTTACCCAGCTAAACCCCCAATCCCCCAAGCTCTGTCTCATCATCTCAAACCATTCAGTCTTGTGTCCAGCATTATCCTTCACCTCCTGTCTCAGTGCCTTTAAATCAGTCATGGCTTGTGCAAATCTTCCTGTAGGTGCAGTGTTGTTCGGTATGAATGTGCAACATACCTGTCCAATCAGAGTACAAACCCCCCCACGCTCTGCCAGCAGCCAGTCCAATACCTGTCGACTCTGCCACGTCATTGCTGATGTTGCTGACAGCTGCTGGCCCAGGGCGGTGAGAGCCTCGTCTGTATAGTTAATGAAGCGCTGCTGGTTATAGTACAGGTAATTGATCCATTCAGTGTTCTTATTTACCGTTATCCAGGGCAAGATGGACTCAAACCCTGACGCCACCTCATTTCTAGCTTTAAAATCATTGGGCACCCCCCTTGGCTGACCTATGGCATCGATCGTTACATCAGACTTGAAAGCCCGCCTCTTGCGAGGAGCCTCCTCAAGGTTCTCCGTGGTTTGGTTTAGTTTGAAGTGGATCACCTGGGTGACGGCTTGTGCTATACATATTGCAATGAACTCTGCTTTGCTCCCCCCTTCTCCTAAAACATCTCGTGTCAGCCCACTTACCTCTCCCTCACCGAGCGGCTTGCTCGGGAAGGGGATTCTGCGGTGTGGGTGTGGGGTCTATGGGGTCTGCCAGGATCGTCCCCTGCTCGCTCAGCTGCACGTCTTTTAGCGGCTGCACGAGTGGGGCTGTTGGAGGTCAATGGCCTCTGGTGCCGGCCCTCTTCGGTGAACCTTCCCTGGCTCGACCCCTGGATCTGGATCTGGTTTTACTTTCTCCTGGAATTAGATACAGTCCAGGAACAGGATACTTCTGTGGTCAGGGGAGAGTCTTATTGACTCTGTCATCATACTGGAGGAGAGTTTTATAGAAACCAGGACAGAGAGATGTGTATATAGCCATAACAGCTTCAAACTTAGTGTGTTTAGTTTAGTCATAGCTTTTGTGAAACTCCATCAGAAACAATATGGATGTAGGCATACATCACCAATCCCTATTTTCCTCTGCTACTCGTCAGTTGTTCTCCATGCACGGGCAGTGGACTCTGGTAGGTGTTAACTCAGAGCCAACAAACATTGTTAATGTTATCAATAAACCCTGGTTCTATCAACCTAAACCACCTAGGCATTTGTTAACAATTACTTTAGTTTCAGATTTCAAATGACAATATTGCTGTTGCATCCACCTCATGTGTCCCCGTTTCACTCACCCCCCTTCTTCCCAGTTGGGACGCAACCAGGAAGGGATTGTTGTTATTCGGCGGTTGAGTTTCATTTTCTGATCCCTCAACAGGGAGCAGGGGTTGAGTGACTGCTCGCCGTTGTCCAGGGTGGCTTGGTAACTTCGAGCCCTGGATTTGGTCCTTGGTCTTAAGCACAACCTTGACTTCTGAGGCACGAGCAGGAAGCTCTCAATCCTCAGTCTCAGGCCCAGTTGGAGGGCTGAGAGTTAACCAACGTCATTCGTGTGCTTTGCCTTTAGGACAGCACTGTCCTGTACTGTATCAGGGAAATCAGAGTCAATAGTTGTTATAGGTGTGACCAAGTTTGATGTGGGATTTATAACGGTGCTTCCAGATGGACCACATGGTTGACCCTTCAAACTGTGTTGTGGTCATCGTTGCTCGTGACCCTGTGTTCAGGCAGTGTTTCTACACGGGGGTGTTGACTTTTCCCCCGGTCGTCTTTAGTGGAGACTCGACCACCAGGCTGGATACTGGTTGGTTTCTCCGAGGCCCGTTCTTTCCTCCTTCTCCTCCCCTACTTCCTACAAAACATCTTCAACAAAAAAGCTTCACCATAGTCTAAGGGTTAGACTATCAAAATTATAGATGTTACTACTTAGGGTGTGCTTTGCTTGTCTATCAAATAAGTTATCAATTTAAAATTGCCTCTGTCTCTGAGACCATAGTCCAAATTTTTCCTATCCCCCCTTCCCCCCATCGCATAGTTCATATCTATGCGATTCCTAAGGGATAGAAAAAATATGTTAGTCAGTGACAACCCAAATTGTTCATATTCCTTCCCATATTATATAATATTTTTACCTCTTCTTTATATCTCCTGCTTTCAAGCAGAGTTTGGGGATATTTAATCAAACTTTAATAACTGTACCTGTTTTAGTCCTGTCCACCACAGCAAATCACTCAAACCACTGGGTTCCTGAAACAACAATTGTCTACTGACAGAGTTAGTTCAGTCCTTCCAATGGCTAAGTTTCAAATTGGTTCTTAACTTCACAACCATGGGTTAGGCCCATGCAGCAGGAAAAGATAGTGTTTAGCTGATTTTACAGCGGTGGATGCAGGCATTTCACTTATTTAGAGCATAACCAATCAAAGATGTTTTTTATTGTTTATGCAAGTATTTCCTACGGAGCCCCTAAAGGGACATGAAAAGAAAAAAAAAGAAAATGAAAAAGATCCTTTCTGGTGCGCACGAGAAAGTTTCTGGTGCGCACGAGAAAGTTTCTGGTGCGCACAAGAAAGTTCCTGGTGCGCACGAGAAAGTATCTTCTCAGACACTGTTACTTGTAGGCGAGGTGGAGGCTCGAAAACCACATTATTTGGTGGCCGTTGGATCACCAATAAAAACTGTGCGAGTTGCAGCCTATTGCTGCTGCCATCAACTGTGCCAGCGATACCCCGAGTCGAGATACAATTTGAAAACAAAAGCGTTTTGTTATGAACAGTATTAAAGTTTGAAATGATAACGAGGACGTAAAGTGTTGCGATTGCGCCGGGGCTTATAACTGTATTTCCAGTTTTTGACATGATGATATATGCACATTATTAAATACATATATTTAGTTATACACTGTGTTCTGCAGTTAAAGGTAAAGGTAGGATGTATGATGTTATCCTGTATTCCATGCAGTCAGGGCATCTCCTGCAACCATAGTGGACAATGTGATGTTGAGACCGCCACGTTTATAAATGAGACCCCTGCTCAAGAAGGGTGTATCCCTTGTGCCAAAACAGACAACACAACTTCAAAATTCGTTTTTAATGTCTTTCTAGATAATATAGTGGTGGCGACTCGCAAGCAAACGTCCTTAAAAGTCATTTCCACGCATGTAACAGCAGATCTAATGCACGCTTCTGTGCATGCGGTATCCACCAGATACTTAAGCGTGGTAACAAGAACGTTTCTCGTGAGCACCAGAAAGTTTCTCGTGCGCACCAGAAAGTTTCAGATTTTTTTTTCTTCTTCTTGTCCCTTTAGGGGCTCCGTAATTTCCCATCGTTCAACAAAACCTTCTTGTGTTGTGTGTGTCTCTACCTGGTGTTACATAATCATGTATGGTGTGCCGTCTCAGATGTGTTAGAGCCCTTTGGCAGCATGGCGGCGGCATTGACTCAGCTAGTGGCTGTGCCCACGCGCACCTTGCTCTAGGTGGCTTCCCACAGCCCTCAGTCACTGGAACTCTAACTGGGGTGTCATTCTGTCTTCGGCCGGGGCAGGACTGCTTAAAGTGTCCACGTCCTTCACATCCCCAGCAACGCCGTCCTTTTTTACCTTGTTGCAGGGTGGGGTTTCCTCGGGACAGCATGGCCTCTGTCATTGCCCTCTGACATCCATTCCCCCATTCGTAAGGGGGCGGCCAATCTTCCTGGCCAGTAGGTGGATCGCATGAGGCAGTTGGAAGGGGGATGGTCGAAGATTGTTTTCCTTTCTTGCATTCTTTGCGAGGTCCTTCAGTCCTTTTTCAGTCAGTAGATACACCCTTGTGTCGACACCCCCCTCTGGGAGCTTGTTGGGCTGCTCATGGAGGGTCTTTCCAGTGGACATAGGACGCCTGTTAAGAGAGTCAATTGATGTACTTCCCACTCCCTGTACCTGAAGGCTCACTGCTGCAGACTGGAACTCAGCTTGGACATCAGTGACGTCATCATGTGGTCTTGGGTTCCTGTCAGCCTTGGCACGCTGCTCGGCTTCATCCAGCAGACATCTTACGTAGAAGTATGTTGCTAAAAGTTGTTCGTGGGTTCCAGCATTTCATTACCTGCCCCTGTTGGAATTGGCATTGCCTCTGCCCCCCTCTCAACCAAAGTCCTTCTGGGTGGGGCAGCGCTAGTACTCATCTGGAACACATGGGGTGCTGTAGAGAGAGTCTGGTCAGGGGTTGCTCTTCCCTCCTGCATCATTGCTTTCTCTGCCATGGGTGGTAGTTGTTAGGCACAGCAGCTCAGTGATCTAAGCTCAAATACAGGTATATCATTCAACAAGTCAAAACAACCCTTGTCCTCTCTATCACCAACTATAATGAGATATGAATCAGTTTGGAGAAACTCTCAAGACTACCCCTGTATAGTATGTATGTGTTTGTGCATAGCATTTATGTGGCAGTGGCTTTGTTGAACGGGAAAATCACTCTGCACACGCAACAGAAACACAGTTCTATTTTTATTACTTCTTATATAAACACTTTGAGAAAGGGCTCGTGTAAACCCTTTTGTTGTACTTGTGCCAGATTTTCGCCTCTCCGTCTGTAATGTTCAGAGAGAAGAGAATGTGAGACAACTTGTATATGCATTCCTTCAAGTTTACTCTCAGATTTTTAGCTTACAGTTACTTTAAACATTTCAACCCCTTGAAACCTTTTTGATACCTTCTTTGACCTTTTTTCAGATATTTTCCTATCATAGTTTAAATTGTTGACTTCTCTTGAAATCATATACATTTACTTGGTTTTTAATGTTTCCTCTTCTGTTGGTTTAAGGATATGCCACTATTGCTTGATTGTATTCTGTTCAGTTCACACTGCTCCCTGCTCTGCCCCGCGCCGGGCCCGGCCCCCACCTCTCATCCTCAGGACACCCTTGTCCCAAATGAGAAAAGGTGGGGGCCGAGCGGGCCAAAAAGCCGCACAGACACAATGCTTCCTATGTCACAACTTTTACTCCTATCCTTTATATACAAACATTAAAACTCTTCAGGATTATGTATTCCATACATTTATCATTCTTTACCATTTCTTGTGCGTGATCAGCCATGTTTTCAGTTTAGGCTTGTCTGTTAATTTTATACGGGTAATTAGGCCGTTTTTTCTTAACCAGACTGAAAATCAGTGTGCCCACATATTCTCAGCCGCACACGCACCTTCATAGTCCACAATTCTACCAGGTCCAGCACTTGCTTGTTATTTTCAAATAACTTAAGTCAGTTCACTGGCTTCCTTTTATCTTTATTCATGTCAACAGTTTTTATTTCTACTCCTCCTTATGAGTTTTTTTCAAACAACAGGGGTCCAAATGCCCGGATCAGCGTCTGTAATGTTCAGAGAACAGCATGTAAGACACTTTCACCACATTTGATCTTGCTTGTTGTATTTTTTAATTAGGATTCCTCCGTCAGGAGGAAACCTATTGTTATTGTTAGTTTTATTAGGATTCCTCCGTCAGGAGGAAACCTATTGTTATTGTTAGTTTTATTATTATTAGGATTCCTCCGTCAGGAGGAAACCTATTGTTATTGTTAGTTTTATTATTAGGATTCCTCCGTCAGGAGGAAACCTATTGTTATTGTTAGTTTTATTAGGATTCCTCCGTCAGGAGGAAACCTATTGTTATTTAGGATTCCTCCGTCAGGAGGAAACCTATTGTTATTGTTAGTTTTATTAGGATTCCTCCGTCAGGAGGAAACCTATTGTTATTGTTAGTTTTATTAGGATTCCTCCGTCAGGAGGAAACCTATTGTTATTGTTAGTTTTATTATTAGGATTCCTCCGTCAGGAGGAAACCTATTGTTATTGTTAGTTTTATTATTATTATTATTCTTGTTCCATGGAAGTCAATGGCAGCCCCTAGAACACTTCGACAACTTTTTGTGAAATTTGGCACACTCATTAAGGACAGTTGATTCTATACCTACACCAAGTTTCATGTCTCCCATTAGACCACTCCAGCGCCACCAATGGGTCAAAGTTGGACTTGTGTTTACACACGCAACTTTTGAACCGTATGACCCATTTTCAAAAATGAGGTACCATTGGATTCCCTGGTTCAAGCCGAGTTCAACGCACCCCATGGCGTCAATTTCCGGTTATATAGATTTTCCGCTACTTCCGGTTTTATCAAAAACCTTTGAAAGCCTACTCCTCCTACAATTTTTGTCATATCTTCTTCAAAGTTACCAGAGATGATCTTCAGACCAAGCGTCACAAAAGTTATCGAAAAGAATTTTGATCCTCACAACCGTTTGTCCGGTACAGCCAATCAAATTCATCAGAAAAGCCGCCAAACAGGATGTGAAGTCCTGTCTCAGCAAATCTTTGAGATATCAACACGAAACTTGGTATATCGATGGAAGACACTACAACATGTTACCGTGTGCAAAGGCAACTTCATATCTCCAAAAATGATTGATATAAAGCAAATTGAACTTATCGCTAACGCTAAAATAATGCTTTACACATCAGCCAGTCAAAAACTGATACTCTGATTCAATCACAAGTTCATATGAAGACTCTTGAGAATGTTTATAACACAAATCTGTGAAAAAGTTGACTGTAAGATCAAAGGTCGATTTTTGGTGAATATTTGAAACATGCTTGCTTGGCTAATTTCTAGCCAAATTTCCAATGAATGTCTCCCCTCCTCCTGCCCGCGCGTGCTCCACATCCTCACACACTCAGCCTTAACTTACACACGCGCGGGCTTGGCAAGACGCACACGCAACATTTCAGGAGAGTGTGGGCTGACCAAGCCCCCACTCATTCCTTGGTTTCTAGCCAAGGCCTTGTGGATCTTGTAATCTTGGATCTCTTAACAAAAGCTGATCTTTTTAGTATTGCATTTCCGATTTTGTATGCAATGGTAAAAAGTTATACAAATCCTGAAACATTGATATATATATATGTATTTATATATATATAAATCTTTATTTCAGACGCCAAGTTCCACATAAAATAACAGACATAGAGCTATAAAAAAGAGAGTAAAACGAAACATAAAACATAGATAATACAGTGCATAAAAAGTATGAAGACTTTTGTGCCAATGTAGTCTTAAGTTCCAAGTAATCGATAGCAGCTCTTTAGAGGGTTGACCAGGGCCTCTACTATTCAGTTCTCAGACTTGTCCAGTCGACACATGAAACCATACATCAGTTGTCTCAGGAGTGCCTTACAGGTTGGTACGTGCTTAGACAGAAACAACTGACCAGCACTATGCCACCTAGGCACATTAAGTAGCAATCTAAAAGCATCATTGAAACCATACATCAGTTGTCTCAGGATTGCCTTACAGGTTGGTACGTGCTTAGACACAAACAACTGACTAGCACTATGCCACCTTGGCACATTAAGTAGCAATCTAAAAGCATCATTGTAGGCTACTTTCAGTATCTGTATACTCCTTTACCTGTACATAGACCACAAATGAGCAGTGTACAATGGTGTTATGTAGGTTCTAAACAGGGAACATTTAACTGAATCTGAGCACATAGAAAACGTCCTTAATAACATACTGGCCTGAGAATATATTTGACAGCGCTGTTGATACATATCGTTGTCATCTGTCCAATCATCAGAAATGACATGGCAGATATTTTATTTCCTCACAAACACCAAGGGGACTGCCAGATAAATAAAAGGTAGGGAAGGTTAATTTCCTGTCCTGATTACTTCTGACTATCATTATGTGGCTTTTCTTTGCATTATATTTTATATCATGATCTAAGCCATACTGAGAGCACACCCATAGCATCTGTTGCAACAGGCTGAGTGGAACCAGATAATCTGCGTACATCAGATGATTGACAATAGATTCACCAACAAGACAGCCTGTATTTGTCTTATTCAGCTGGCTTGATAAGTCGTCCATATCCATATTAAACAAAAAGGGAAATCAAATTCCTCCTTGTCGAACTCCGTTACCAACATGGAAAGCAGCTGATACAACATTGTCCCATTTAACATGAAAAGTTTGATTTGCATACCAGAACACCAAAATCCTCACAAGAGGTTTAGGGAAACCTCTCGCTATTAGCTTCATAAACAGTTTTTCATGACAAATTCGATCGAAAGCTTTGTAAGCATCAATAAAGCATAAAAATACAGATGAATTAAGACTTGTGTACCTGAGACAATCTCCTTCAGAGCATAGATACAGAGATCAGTACCATGTTTTCTTTTAAAACCAAACTGATTTTCTGCAGTCAGAATATACATTTCCAATTTCAATCAAATAATTCTCTCAAACACTTTAGACAAGATACTGGCCAATGCAATGGGTCGATAGTTGTGTAGCCCGGGTGGTAAACATTTCTGTTGAAACAATCCTATTACATAAATATAAAAGTTTGAATACATAATACTTAAGTTCATAGTTTAATAAATAGACTTTAAGGTTTGAGAGTATGATTTTGATTTGATGAGAAATGCATATTGTTCATGTTTTACTGAATACAGCATTTGGAAATGTATATCTGTTGTTTAAAAAACGCATGTTAAAATGTACCGGTTACAAATATGAAGAGAGTAAGATGAATGTTTTGTGAATCTATGTTGTTGCTTTAATTTTGATTATGATGTTAAGCCAATCCGGTTTGAGGTCAAAGGGCAGGGTAACACGGGAAGTTGGGGTAGATGAGGTTGGAGTAGAAAAAGACAGAGCGAGCGGAGGAGTTGGAGGGAGAAGAAAATTGTAGCGTACGGTAAAATACCAAGAGTGAAGATTTTATATTATCATTAGTGGTGTTATGTTTATATTGTTGGGTGAATATCTCAACCAACAACAATAACCCAGAAAGAGGAGTTTGGCTGTTGGCGGTTTTGGATAAAGCACGGGCTTTGCCGCCAGACTAGCGACAGCGAGTGCCAGGTTGGAGCCGGTGGAGGTCGGGATTGTCGTCGTCCTCAGTCTTCTTCCTGAGTTGGTTCGTCTCGTAAATCCACGAGAGTATTTGGTCGGTCTCTCCTTCACCTGCTGCCGCCCTTCTGCCGCAGTGCGTGTGCTACCGCACTGCTGATCCGAGGTACCAGCTCCTTGTTATTTTGTGCCATCCTGGCGAAACAGCCATTTTGTTTACGGCTACAACGCACACGAGCTACACTCAGGCCTGCACCGTAGAACTGTACTGAATTAAGGTATTCGTGTAGTTAGCATTGCCGGCTAGTTTGTATTGTGTGTCCATGTGCATTACGATGTCATGTAAATGTTGAACCAATAACTGAAGAACTGATTTTTTGTCTGAAGTAAATCTTTCCTGTTTTTGTTTAACAGTTGGTTGTATTGTTTTTTTCATATGTTAAATTGGTTTAAGTTAGTAACAATTACTAACGAACTCAGGTTAGCCACCTCTCATTACAAATCCACCAAACTAGAGAGGCGCTACAGTTGTCTATGCTGTTCAGTTTACCAGCCTTATCTTTAACAACAGGCACTAACAGTACTGACATAATAGAGTTCGGTAGAACACCATGAACCATAATTCCAGTGAGACACATGGCTAGAAATGGACTGAGTCTATAACTGGCATTTTTTAGATGCTCTGCAGAAATGGAATCCATACCACAAGCTTTGTTGTTGTCTAGCATGTGGATGGCATCATAAATATCTACTGATCTAACTATCAAGTCTGCAGAGATACCTTTATATTGATTATCAATTCTCACTGTGTTACTTTGAACACAATTAAATAGTTTACTGTAGTGCTCATGCCATAGATCAGCAATCTTCTCTGGACAACTAACCCCTTTGATATCAGAAGGGAGGGGAGTTCTGTTATTATTTATGATCTTGACCTCCTTCCAGAAGTCAGTAAGATTGTTATTCTGCATCTTTCTGGCCAGCGAGTCTACTCTCATTGTGTTTTCATTTCTCTTAATGAAACGAGTGCATATTTAAATCTAGCATTTGTGAGGTTTTTGTTATCAAGCAGCACTCCCTGTCTGGGTCTGCCTGCCTCTGACCAGACTCTAAAGGCTTCTCTAGCAGCAGCATGTTGCTCAGACACAAACTCATTCCAGACAGGCCGTGCGTTAGGGACCTTACTCTTGTGATTAATAAAAGGTTCACTGGAAGCATAAAGACATTTGACAATATCATCATACATGGCACAGAGCTTTTCAGCATGATGTTTATCCTTGCAGTTCATATCCGTGCACATTAGGGCATCCCTAGAAAATGCAACATCACTATGTAAGCTGTCAGTTAATAGAGAATATCTGTGCCGAACCTCTTTGGTCAATTTTGACCAGTCCAGTTTTCTTGGGGGGCCAGCAACAAGGGTACAATCTCAACATTTAGCAGCATAGCAACTGGTATGTGATCAGTGGTGGCCAGCCCATAACACATCTCTATACTTTCCAGTGAGTCATGAGCATCGGCTGTGGTTACAATATGGTCTAGCCAGGAAGTTGTGTGCCACGTTTCACTTATATAGGTAAAACTTGTATCAGGCAATAACGCTTGATATAATTAATTTAGTTTCATTACAGAACTGCTGCAGATGTTGTGCGAATAAACGCTCATCTGACATTTCAGCATTAAAATCACCCATGACATAGACACAACATGAACTATTGTCCTCTATGAAGGACTGAATAAAAGCTAACCTGTTCTGAAATTCATCCTCATGGTCATAGGATTCATATGGTGTGTACACATTTACAATAGTAAATTTATTTTCATTGTGATTAAACTCCAACCCAATAGCCCAGTCAACGTTAAGCCACACCACCTTTACCGTTGGGTCATATTTTATGTTCCACAGTATAGCTACACCACCAGCTATCCTCCCACAAACCATTCTCATGCTGAGATTGGTAGTGGACTCTCCAGCACTATGAAACATCTTGTGTAGGGAGTTCAATTTGTCCAGATCTTGCTTGGCCATCCAGGTTTCTTGAAGGCAGACAATGTCACTCTCGTCCAGCAATGTGTCCACCACCAAACGTCTTGATCTATCAGCAGCAGTATGTCCTACTCGGAGGCCACGAGCGTTGTAGGATACAACCCGCATTAATGATCTACCACGGACCCATCAGGGCAGCTGGCCGGTGTGTCTGTCTCCCTGGTCTCTACATATAGGCCTACATTCATCCCAGCATCATGACTGAGCTGAAGCTCGGTACCCTGAGAGTGGGGGGTATGCTCTGGTCGAGCTTTTTTGAAAGTATAGACCAAGGGTAATTACCACACCACAACTGTCCCACCATTACCCATAGGTGGCGCTACATTCCACGCCCTAAAGCACAAAGGCTTTCTGGAATGGATAGGCTAACCAAGCCCCCTCCCTTCACTCCTTGGGTTGAAATAAAGGCCCTTGTGGATCTTGATGGTATTATATTTCAGATTTGGTATCCCATTGGTAATTCTGCAGCATAGATTTTTCTATACAGTTCCAATTTGTCAAGAATATACATTTTTCAATGGTTCGCAATGTTTGGAGGAATCCGCCATTACTGCTTGCAGTTATATTTATTATTATTCTTGTTCCATGGAAGTCAATGGCAGCCCCTAGAACCCTTCGACAACTTTTTGTGAAATTTTGCACACTCATTAAGGACAGTTGATTCTATACCTACACCAAGTTTCATGTCTCCCATTAGACCACTCCAGCGCCACCAACGGGTCAAAGTTGGACTTGTGTTTACACACGCAACTTTTGAACCGTATGACCGATTTTCAAAAATGAGGCACCATTGGATTCCCTGGATCAAGCCGAGTTCAACGCACCCCATGGCGTCAATTTCCGGTTATATAGATTTTCCGCTATTTCCGGTTTTATGAAAAACCTTTGAAAGCCTACTCCTCCTACAATTTTTGTCATATCTTCTTCAAAGTTACCAGAGATGATCTTCAGACCAAGTCTCACAAAAGTTATCGAAAAGAATTTTGATCCTCACAACCGTTTGTCCGGTACAGCCAATCAAATTCATCAGAAAAGCCGCCAAACAGGATGTGAAGTCATGTCTCAGCAAATCTTTGAGATATCAACACGAAACTTGGTATATCGATGGAAGACACTACAACATGTTACCGTGTGCAAAGGCAACTTCATATCTCCAAAAAAGATTGATATAAAGCAAATTGAACTTATCGCTAACGCTAAAATAATGCTTTACACATCAGCCAGTCAAAAACTAATACTCTGATTCAATCACAAGTTCATATGAAGACTCTTGAGAATGTTTATAACACAAATCTGTGAAAAAGTTGACTGTAAGATCAAAGGTCGATTTTTGGTGAATATTTGAAACATGCTTGCTTGGCTAATTTCTAGCCAAATTTCCAATGAATGTCTCCCCTCCTCCTGCCCGCGCGTGCTCCACATCCTCACACCCTCAGCCTTAACTTACACACGCGCGGGCTTGGCAAGACGCACACGCAACATTTCAGGAGAGTGTGGGCTGACCAAGCCCCCACTCATTCCTTAGTTTCTAGCAAAGGCCTTGTGGATCTTGTAATCTTGGATCTCTTAACAAAAGCTGATCTTTTTGGTATTGCATTTCCGATTTTGTATGCAATGGTAAAAAGTTATACAAATCCTGAAACATTGATATATATATATATATATATGTATTTATATATATATATAAATCTTTATTTCAGACGCCAAGTTCCACATAAAATAACAGACACAGAGCTATAAAAAAGAGAGTAAAACAAAAACATAAAACACAGATAATACAGTGCATAAAAAGTATGAAGACTTTTGTGCCAATGTAGTCTTAAGTTCCAAGTAATCGATAGCAGCTCTTTAGAGGGTTGACCAGAGCCTCTACTATTCAGTTCTCAGACTTGTCCAGTCGACACATTAAACCATACATCAGTTGTCTCAGGAGTGCCTTACAGGTTGGTTTGTGCTTAGACAGAAACAACTGACCAGCACTATGCCACCTAGGCACATTAAGTAGCAATCTAAAAGCATCATTGAAACCATACATCAGTTGTCTCAGGATTGCCTTACAGGTTGGTACGTGCTTAGACACAAACAACTGACTAGCACTATGCCACCTTGGCACATTAAGTAGCAATCTAAAAGCATCATTGTAGGCTACTTTCAGTATCTGTATACTCCTTTTCCTGTACATAGACCACAAATGAGCAGTGTACAATGGTGTTATGTAGGTTCTAAACAGGGAACATTTAACTGAATCTGAGCACATAGAAAACGTCCTTAATAACATACTGGCCTGAGAATATATTTGACAGCGCTGTTGATACATATCGTTGTCATCTGTCCAATCATCAGAAATGACATGGCCCAGATATTTTATTTCCTCACAAACACCAAGGGGACTGCCAGATAAATAAAAGGTAGGGAAGGTTAATTTCCTGTCCTGATTACTTCTGACTATCATTATGTGGCTTTTCTTTGCATTATATTTTATATCATGATCTAAGCCATACTGAGAGCACACCCATAGCATCTGTTGCAACAGGCTGAGTGGAACCAGATCATTTGCGTACATCAGATGATTGACAATAGATTCACCAACAAGACAGCCTGTATTTGTCTTAATCAGCTGGCTTGATAAGTCGTCCAAATCCATATTAAACAAAAAGGGAAATCAAATTCCTCCTTGTCGAACTCCGTTACCAACATGGAAAGGAGCTGATACAACATTGTCCCATTTAACATGAAAAGTTTGATTGGCATACCAGAACACCAAAATCCTCACAAGAGGTTTAGGGACACCTCTCGCTATTAGCTTCATAAACAGTTTTTCATGACAAATTCGATCGAAAGCTTTGTAAGCATCAATAAAGCATAAAAATACAGATGAATTAAGACTTGTGTACCTGAGACAATCTCCTTCAGAGCATAGATACAGAGATCAGTACCATGTTTTCTTTTAAAACCAAACTGATTTTCTGCAGTCAGAATATACATTTCCAATTTCAATCAAATAATTCTCTCAAACACTTTAGACAAGATACTGGCCAATGCAATGGGTCGATAGTTGTCTATGCTGTTCAGTTTACCAGCCTTATCTTTAACAACAGGCACTAACAGTACTGACATAATAGAGTTCGGTAGAACACCATGAACCATAATTCCAGTGAGACACATGGCTAGAAATGGACTGAGTCTATAACTGGCATTTTTTAGATGCTCTGCAGAAATGCAATCCATACCACAAGCTTTGTTGTTGTCTAGCATGTGGATGGCATCATAAATATCTACTGATCTAACTATCAAGTCTGCAGAGATACCTTTATATTCATTATCAATTCTCACTGTGTTACTTTTAACACAATTAAATAGTTTACTGTAGTGCTCATGCCATAGATCAGCAATCTTCTCTGGACAACTAACCCCTTGGATATCAGAAGGGAGGGAAGTTCTGTTATTACTTATGATCTTGACCTCCTTCCAGAAGTCAGTAAGATTGTTATTTTGCATCTTTCTGGCCAGCGAGTCTGCTCTCATTGTGTTTTCATTTCTCTTAATGAAACGACTGCATATTTAAATCTAGCATTTGTGAGGTTTTTGTTATCAAGCAGCACTCCCTGTCTGGGTCTGCCTGCCTCTGACCAGACTCTAAAGGCTTCTCTAGCAGCAGCATGTTGCTCAGACACAAACTCATTCCAGACAGGCCGTGCGTTAGGGACCTTACTCTTGTGATTAATAAAAGGTTCACTGAAAGCATAAAGACATTTGACAATATCATCATACATGGCACAGAGCTTTTCAGCATGATGTTTATCCTTGCAGTTCATATCCGTGCACATTAGGGCATCCCTAGAAAATGCAACATCACTATGTAAGCTGTCAGTTAATAGAAAATATCTGTGCATAACCTCTTTGGTCAATTTTGACCAGTCCAGTTTTCTTGGGGGGCCAGCAACAAGGGTACACTCTCAACATTTAGCAGCATAGCAACTGGTATGTGATCAGTGGTGGCCAGCCCATAACACATCTCTATACTTTCCAGTGAGTCATGAGCATCGGCTGTGGTTACAAATCAAATCAAATCAAATTTATTTGTATAGCCCTTTTTACACGCAAGCATGTCACAGAGGGCTTCACATGCGCCCATAGAACTGCCCCTCAACCAACCTAAACCCTCAAGGAAGACAAGGAAAAACTCCCAGAAAAACTCCCACCGGGAGAAAAAATGGAAGAAACCTTGGGAGGAGCAATTCAGAGAGGGATCCCCTCCTCCAGAGACGGTTGGTAAGAGAGAGGAGCAGAACACAAGCTAAACATAGTCATACAGTGTCAATGGGTTTTGAAACACCAAAATCCATTGTTCGGCTTTATAGACGTTGGATGGGACCGGGAAACTCGCTGTTGGCCGTCATGGAGACTGGATTCCGGGTGACGACCTGGTTCAGCGTTGGCAGACCGACGACCAAGCAGGTCCTGACAGCTCAAACCCCCCACACCACAGGGAATGTGTGGGGGGGGGACAGAGAGGAGAGCAGGGATTAGAGAATGCCAGGAGCAGCTAACAGTTACAGTCAAAATAGAATGAGATCCCCACCGGTCAAGTGTGGACTAGTGCAGCAATTTAACAGAGCAAAAAGGGTATTTGATGCAGCCCCACACACCAAAACAACGACAGCCCCCCTCAGTTGGAACATGAAATCTGTTCCAGGGGAAAGAACTCTAAAGTAGGTTATACTTATACGAATAAGGATGAAAACAGCCAGTCCCCCGTTGTCTCCAACTAGTAATAAAAACTATAACAGTAACAATATACAGCAACGGAACTATAATAATAATAATACTAACAATATACAGTAACAGGTTTACTTTATTTGTAACATCTAGCTGGGCAATGTGAACATAAGCTATAATTAAAATTTAAAAGTTACATGTGATACACACATAGGCAAGCACACATCCCAGGTTTACATAGAAAGTACACACATACTTCCCTTTAACAATCATAGAATTGACTAAACAAGAACGTTTTTAATCTAGTTTTAAATGTTGAGACAGTATCAGCTTCCTTAATTGAGATGGGTAATTTGTTCCAAAGAAGAGGTGCTCTATATGAGAACGCCCTACCTCCAGCAGTTTTTTTCTTAACTTTGGGTATTACCAGATAGCCGGCATTTTGAGATCTTAGAGACCTTGCGGGGCAATAGGGTGCAAGGAGACCGGAGAGGTACAGTGGTGCCAATCCATGCAGAGATTTGTAAGTTAGTAGTAGAACTTTGAAATCAGCTCTGGCTTGGATAGGGAGCCAGTGTAAAGAGATAAGAGTCGATGTTATATGATCAAACTTTCTAGTTTTAGTCAATAGTCTAGCAGCAGCATTTTGCACCCGCTGTAAGTTTTTTAGGTAGGTAATTGGGAGGCCAGAGAACAACACATTGCAGTAGTCCAATCGGGACGTAACAAAAGCATGTATTAGTTTTTCAGCATCATCCTTTGAGAGGAATTTTCGTATTTTGGCAATATTACGTAGATGGAAAAATGCTGTTCTGGTGATTTGCTTAATATGGTACTCAAATGAAAGGTCTGGGTCCATTGTGACTCCCAGATTTTTTACCAGCTGGCTTTGAGATACTTTGACGCCGTCTAAGTCTAAGGTTAGATGGGATAAATTATTTCGGTGTTTTTTCGGACCAAAAATTTGAACCTCGGTTTTATCCGAATTAAGAAGAAGGAAATTTGCAGTCATCCAAGTTTTCAACCCGGAAACACAGGTTTCCATAGCATGTGGAAATTCTCCCGGCTTTATAGACATGTATAGCTGAGTATCATCTGCATGAGTGAAAATAACAGAGGGCCTAAAACTGAACCCTGTGGTACTCCGTATTTTACAATGGAGCTCCTGGATGAGCAACCATCATAGTGGACATATTGTGATCTATCAGATAGATACGATCTGAACCACTGAAGTGAAGTACCAGAAATCCCAACATAGTTCTCCATACGTTCCAGGAGAATCTCATGATCTACAGTGTCAAAAGCTGCACTTAGGTCTAGAAGAACAAGGACAGAGCTAAAGCCCGCGTCAGAGGCTAATAATAGATCATTGACTACCTTGGCTAATGCAGTTTCAGTGCTGTGGTGAAGACGAAATCCAGACTGGAGAGGTTCATAGAGCTGATTTGAGGAGAGGTGCTCAGTGAGCTGTTTTGCCACAGCTTTTTCCAAAATTTTGGAGAGAGATGGCAAATTTGAAATGGGCCTGTAATTGCTAAGACAACCTGGATCCAGGTTTGGTTTTTTAAGAAGGTGCTTGATAATAGCTTGTTTGAAATCGTCAGTGACTTGTCCAGTTACAAGAGATTCATTAATAATACTAAGCATGGGCGGTCCATGGGCGGTTACAATATGGTCTAGCCAGGAAGTTGTGTGCCACGTTTCACTTATATAGGTAAAACTTGTATCAGGCAATAACGCTTGATATAATTAATTTAGTTTCATTACAGAACTGCTGCAGATGTTGTGCGAATAAACGCTTATCTGACATGTCAGCATTAAAATCACCCATGACATAGACACAACATGAACTATTGTCCTCTATGAAGGACTGAATAAAAGCTAACCTGTTCTGAAATTCATCCTCATGGTCATAGGATTCATATGGTGTGTACACATTTACAATAGTAAATTTATTTTCATTGTGATTAAACTCCAACCCAATAGCCCAGTCAACGTTAAGCCACACCACCTTTACCGTTGGGTCATATTTTATGTTCCACAGTATAGCTACACCACCAGCTATCCTCCCACAAACCATTCTCATGCTGAGATCGGTAGGGGACTCTCCAGCACCATGAAAGTTCTTGTGTAGGGAGTTCAATTTGTCCAGATCTTGCTTGGCCATCCAGGTTTCTTGAAGGCAGACAATGTCACTCTCGTCCAGCAATGTGTCCACCACCAAACGTCTTGATCTATCAGCCGCAGTATGTCCTACTCGGAGGCCACGAGCGTTGTAGGATACAACCCGCATTAATGATCTACCACGGACCCATCAGGGCAGCTGGCCGGTGTGTCTGTCTCCCTGGTCTCTACATAAAGGCCTACATTCATCCCAGCATCATGACTGAGCTGAAGCTTGGTACCCTGAGAGCGGGGGGTATGCTCTGGTCGAGCTTTTTTGAAAGTATAGACCAAGGGTAATTACCACACCACAACTGTCCCACCATTACCCATAGGTGGCGCTACATTCCACGCCCTAAAGCACAAAGGCTTTCTGGAATGGATAGGCTAACCAAGCCCCCTCCCTTCACTCATTGGGTTGAAATAAAGGCCCTTGTGGATCTTGATGGTATTATATTTCAGATTTGGTATCCCATTGGTAATTCTGCAGCATAGATTTTTCTATACAGTTCCAATTTGTCAAGAATATACATTTTTCAATGGTTCGCAATGTTTGGAGGAATCCGCCATTACTGCTTGCAGTTATATTTAGGATTCCTCCGTCAGGAGGAAACCTATTGTTATTGTTAGTTTTATTATTATTATTATTATTATTCTTGTTCCATGGAAGTCAATGGCAGCCCCTAGAACACTTCGACAACTTTTTGTGAAATTTGGCACACTCATTAAGGACAGTTGATTCTATACCTACACCAAGTTTCATGTCTCCCATTAGACCACTCCAGCGCCACCAATGGGTCAAAGTTGGACTTGTGTTTACACACGCAACTTTTGAACCGTATGACCCATTTTCAAAAATGAGGTACCATTGGATTCCCTGGTTCAAGCCGAGTTCAACGCACCCCATGGCGTCAATTTCCGGTTATATAGATTTTCCGCTACTTCCGGTTTTATCAAAAACCTTTGAAAGCCTACTCCTCCTACAATTTTTGTCATATCTTCTTCAAAGTTACCAGAGATGATCTTCAGACCAAGCGTCACAAAAGTTATCGAAAAGAATTTTGATCCTCACAACCGTTTGTCCGGTACAGCCAATCAAATTCATCAGAAAAGCCGCCAAACAGGATGTGAAGTCCTGTCTCAGCAAATCTTTGAGATATCAACACGAAACTTGGTATATCGATGGAAGACACTACAACATGTTACCGTGTGCAAAGGCAACTTCATATCTCCAAAAATGATTGATATAAAGCAAATTGAACTTATCGCTAACGCTAAAATAATGCTTTACACATCAGCCAGTCAAAAACTGATACTCTGATTCAATCACAAGTTCATATGAAGACTCTTGAGAATGTTTATAACACAAATCTGTGAAAAAGTTGACTGTAAGATCAAAGGTCGATTTTTGGTGAATATTTGAAACATGCTTGCTTGGCTAATTTCTAGCCAAATTTCCAATGAATGTCTCCCCTCCTCCTGCCCGCGCGTGCTCCACATCCTCACACACTCAGCCTTAACTTACACACGCGCGGGCTTGGCAAGACGCACACGCAACATTTCAGGAGAGTGTGGGCTGACCAAGCCCCCACTCATTCCTTGGTTTCTAGCCAAGGCCTTGTGGATCTTGTAATCTTGGATCTCTTAACAAAAGCTGATCTTTTTAGTATTGCATTTCCGATTTTGTATGCAATGGTAAAAAGTTATACAAATCCTGAAACATTGATATATATATATGTATTTATATATATATAAATCTTTATTTCAGACGCCAAGTTCCACATAAAATAACAGACATAGAGCTATAAAAAAGAGAGTAAAACGAAAACATAAAACATAGATAATACAGTGCATAAAAAGTATGAAGACTTTTGTGCCAATGTAGTCTTAAGTTCCAAGTAATCGATAGCAGCTCTTTAGAGGGTTGACCAGGGCCTCTACTATTCAGTTCTCAGACTTGTCCAGTCGACACATGAAACCATACATCAGTTGTCTCAGGAGTGCCTTACAGGTTGGTACGTGCTTAGACAGAAACAACTGACCAGCACTATGCCACCTAGGCACATTAAGTAGCAATCTAAAAGCATCATTGAAACCATACATCAGTTGTCTCAGGATTGCCTTACAGGTTGGTACGTGCTTAGACACAAACAACTGACTAGCACTATGCCACCTTGGCACATTAAGTAGCAATCTAAAAGCATCATTGTAGGCTACTTTCAGTATCTGTATACTCCTTTACCTGTACATAGACCACAAATGAGCAGTGTACAATGGTGTTATGTAGGTTCTAAACAGGGAACATTTAACTGAATCTGAGCACATAGAAAACGTCCTTAATAACATACTGGCCTGAGAATATATTTGACAGCGCTGTTGATACATATCGTTGTCATCTGTCCAATCATCAGAAATGACATGGCAGATATTTTATTTCCTCACAAACACCAAGGGGACTGCCAGATAAATAAAAGGTAGGGAAGGTTAATTTCCTGTCCTGATTACTTCTGACTATCATTATGTGGCTTTTCTTTGCATTATATTTTATATCATGATCTAAGCCATACTGAGAGCACACCCATAGCATCTGTTGCAACAGGCTGAGTGGAACCAGATAATCTGCGTACATCAGATGATTGACAATAGATTCACCAACAAGACAGCCTGTATTTGTCTTATTCAGCTGGCTTGATAAGTCGTCCATATCCATATTAAACAAAAAGGGAAATCAAATTCCTCCTTGTCGAACTCCGTTACCAACATGGAAAGCAGCTGATACAACATTGTCCCATTTAACATGAAAAGTTTGATTGGCATACCAGAACACCAAAATCCTCACAAGAGGTTTAGGGACACCTCTCGCTATTAGCTTCATAAACAGTTTTTCATGACAAATTCGATCGAAAGCTTTGTAAGCATCAATAAAGCATAAAAATACAGATGAATTAAGACTTGTGTACCTGAGACAATCTCCTTCAGAGCATAGATACAGAGATCAGTACCATGTTTTCTTTTAAAACCAAACTGATTTTCTGCAGTCAGAATATACATTTCCAATTTCAATCAAATAATTCTCTCAAACACTTTAGACAAGATACTGGCCAATGCAATGGGTCGATAGTTGTGTAGCCCGGGTGGTAAACATTTCTGTTGAAACAATCCTATTACATAAATATAAAAGTTTGAATACATAATACTTAAGTTCATAGTTTAATAAATAGACTTTAAGGTTTGAGAGTATGATTTTGATTTGATGAGAAATGCATATTGTTCATGTTTTACTGAATACAGCATTTGGAAATGTATATCTGTTGTTTAAAAAACGCATGTTAAAATGTACCGGTTACAAATATGAAGAGAGTAAGATGAATGTTTTGTGAATCTATGTTGTTGCTTTAATTTTGATTATGATGTTAAGCCAATCCGGTTTGAGGTCAAAGGGCAGGGTAACACGGGAAGTTGGGGTAGATGAGGTTGGAGTAGAAAAAGACAGAGCGAGCGGAGGAGTTGGAGGGAGAAGAAAATTGTAGCGTACGGTAAAATACCAAGAGTGAAGATTTTATATTATCATTAGTGGTGTTATGTTTATATTGTTGGGTGAATATCTCAACCAACAACAATAACCCAGAAAGAGGAGTTTGGCTGTTGGCGGTTTTGGATTAAGCACGGGCTTTGCCGCCAGACTAGCGACAGCGAGTGCCAGGTTGGAGCCGGTGGAGGTCGGGATTGTCGTCGTCCTCAGTCTTCTTCCTGAGTTGGTTCGTCTCGTAAATCCACGAGAGTATTTGGTCGGTCTCTCCTTCACCTGCTGCCGCCCTTCTGCCGCAGTGCGTGTGCTACCGCACTGCTGATCCGAGGTACCAGCTCCTTGTTATTTTGTGCCATCCTGGCGAAACAGCCATTTTGTTTACGGCTACAACGCACACGAGCTACACTCAGGCCTGCACCGTAGAACTGTACTGAATTAAGGTATTCGTGTAGTTAGCATTGCCGGCTAGTTTGTATTGTGTGTCCATGTGCATTACGATGTCATGTAAATGTTGAACCAATAACTGAAGAACTGATTTTTTGTCTGAAGTAAATCTTTCCTGTTTTTGTTTAACAGTTGGTTGTATTGTTTTTTTCATATGTTAAATTGGTTTAAGTTAGTAACAATTACTAACGAACTCAGGTTAGCCACCTCTCATTACAAATCCACCAAACTAGAGAGGCGCTACAGTTGTCTATGCTGTTCAGTTTACCAGCCTTATCTTTAACAACAGGCACTAACAGTACTGACATAATAGAGTTCGGTAGAACACCATGAACCATAATTCCAGTGAGACACATGGCTAGAAATGGACTGAGTCTATAACTGGCATTTTTTAGATGCTCTGCAGAAATGGAATCCATACCACAAGCTTTGTTGTTGTCTAGCATGTGGATGGCATCATAAATATCTACTGATCTAACTATCAAGTCTGCAGAGATACCTTTATATTGATTATCAATTCTCACTGTGTTACTTTGAACACAATTAAATAGTTTACTGTAGTGCTCATGCCATAGATCAGCAATCTTCTCTGGACAACTAACCCCTTTGATATCAGAAGGGAGGGGAGTTCTGTTATTATTTATGATCTTGACCTCCTTCCAGAAGTCAGTAAGATTGTTATTCTGCATCTTTCTGGCCAGCGAGTCTGCTCTCATTGTGTTTTCATTTCTCTTAATGAAACGAGTGCATATTTAAATCTAGCATTTGTGAGGTTTTTGTTATCAAGCAGCACTCTCTGTCTGGGTCTGCCTGCCTCTGACCAGACTCTAAAGGCTTCTCTAGCAGCAGCATGTTGCTCAGACACAAACTCATTCCAGACAGGCCGTGCGTTAGGGACCTTACTCTTGTGATTAATAAAAGGTTCACTGGAAGCATAAAGACATTTGACAATATCATCATACATGGCACAGAGCTTTTCAGCATGATGTTTATCCTTGCAGTTCATATCCGTGCACATTAGGGCATCCCTAGAAAATGCAACATCACTATGTAAGCTGTCAGTTAATAGAGAATATCTGTGCCGAACCTCTTTGGTCAATTTTGACCAGTCCAGTTTTCTTGGGGGGCCAGCAACAAGGGTACACTCTCAACATTTAGCAGCATAGCAACTGGTATGTGATCAGTGGTGGCCAGCCCATAACACATCTCTATACTTTCCAGTGAGTCATGAGCATCGGCTGTGGTTACAATATGGTCTAGCCAGGAAGTTGTGTGCCACGTTTCACTTATATAGGTAAAACTTGTATCAGGCAATAACGCTTGATATAATTAATTTAGTTTCATTACAGAACTGCTGCAGATGTTGTGCGAATAAACGCTTATCTGACATGTCAGCATTAAAATCACCCATGACATAGACACAACATGAACTATTGTCCTCTATGAAGGACTGAATAAAAGCTAACCTGTTCTGAAATTCATCCTCATGGTCATAGGATTCATATGGTGTGTACACATTTACAATAGTACATTTATTTTCATTGTGATTAAACTCCAACCCAATAGCCCAGTCAACGTTAAGCCACACCACCTTTACCGTTGGGTCATATTTTATGTTCCACAGTATAGCTACACCACCAGCTATCCTCCCACAAACCATTCTCATGCTGAGATCGGTAGTGGACTCTCCAGCACCATGAAAGTTCTTGTGTAGGGAGTTCAATTTGTCCAGATCTTGCTTGGTCATCCAGGTTTCTTGAAGGCAGACAATGTCACTCTCGTCCAGCAATGTGTCCACCACCAAACGTCTTGATCTATCAGCAGCAGTATGTCCTACTCGGAGGCCACGAGCGTTGTAGGATACAACCCGCATTAATGATCTACCACGGACCCATCAGGGCAGCTGGCCGGTGTGTCTGTCTCCCTGGTCTCTACATATAGGCCTACATTCATCCCAGCATCATGACTGAGCTGAAGCTCGGTACCCTGAGAGCGGGGGGTATTCTCTGGTCGAGCTTTTTTGAAAGTATAGACCAAGGGTAATTACCAAACCACAACTGTCCCACCATTACCCATATGTGGCGCTACATTCCACGCCCTAAAGCACAAAGGCTTTCTGGAATGGATAGGCTAACCAAGCCCCCTCCCTTCACTCCTTGAGTTGAAATAAAGGCCCTTGTGGATCCTGGTGGTATTATATTTCAGATTTGGTATCCCATTGGTAATTCTGCAGCATAGATTTTTCTATACAGTTCCAATTTGTCAAGAATATACATTTTTCAATGGTTCGCAATGTTTGGAGGAATCCGCCATTACTGCTTGCAGTTATAGTTTTATTATTATTATTATTCTTGTTCCATGGAAGTCAATGGCAGCCCCTAGAACACTTCGACAACTTTTTGTGAAATTTGGCACACTCATTAAGGACAGTTGATTCTATACCTACACCAAGTTTCATGTCTCCCATTAGACCACTCCAGCGCCACCAATGGGTCAAAGTTGGACTTGTGTTTACACACGCAACTTTTGAACCGTATGACCCATTTTCAAAAATGAGGTACCATTGGATTCCCTGGTTCAAGCCGAGTTCAACGCACCCCATGGCGTCAATTTCCGGTTATATAGATTTTCCGCTACTTCCGGTTTTATCAAAAACCTTTGAAAGCCTACTCCTCCTACAATTTTTGTCATATCTTCTTCAAAGTTACCAGAGATGATCTTCAGACCAAGCGTCACAAAAGTTATCGAAAAGAATTTTGATCCTCACAACCGTTTGTCCGGTACAGCCAATCAAATTCATCAGAAAAGCCGCCAAACAGGATGTGAAGTCCTGTCTCAGCAAATCTTTGAGATATCAACACGAAACTTGGTATATCGATGGAAGACACTACAACATGTTACCGTGTGCAAAGGCAACTTCATATCTCCAAAAATGATTGATATAAAGCAAATTGAACTTATCGCTAACGCTAAAATAATGCTTTACACATCAGCCAGTCAAAAACTGATACTCTGATTCAATCACAAGTTCATATGAAGACTCTTGAGAATGTTTATAACACAAATCTGTGAAAAAGTTGACTGTAAGATCAAAGGTCGATTTTTGGTGAATATTTGAAACATGCTTGCTTGGCTAATTTCTAGCCAAATTTCCAATGAATGTCTCCCCTCCTCCTGCCCGCGCGTGCTCCACATCCTCACACACTCAGCCTTAACTTACACACGCGCGGGCTTGGCAAGACGCACACGCAACATTTCAGGAGAGTGTGGGCTGACCAAGCCCCCACTCATTCCTTGGTTTCTAGCCAAGGCCTTGTGGATCTTGTAATCTTGGATCTCTTAACAAAAGCTGATCTTTTTAGTATTGCATTTCCGATTTTGTATGCAATGGTAAAAAGTTATACAAATCCTGAAACATTGATATATATATATGTATTTATATATATATAAATCTTTATTTCAGACGCCAAGTTCCACATAAAATAACAGACATAGAGCTATAAAAAAGAGAGTAAAACGAAAACATAAAACATAGATAATACAGTGCATAAAAAGTATGAAGACTTTTGTGCCAATGTAGTCTTAAGTTCCAAGTAATCGATAGCAGCTCTTTAGAGGGTTGACCAGGGCCTCTACTATTCAGTTCTCAGACTTGTCCAGTCGACACATGAAACCATACATCAGTTGTCTCAGGAGTGCCTTACAGGTTGGTACGTGCTTAGACAGAAACAACTGACCAGCACTATGCCACCTAGGCACATTAAGTAGCAATCTAAAAGCATCATTGAAACCATACATCAGTTGTCTCAGGATTGCCTTACAGGTTGGTACGTGCTTAGACACAAACAACTGACTAGCACTATGCCACCTTGGCACATTAAGTAGCAATCTAAAAGCATCATTGTAGGCTACTTTCAGTATCTGTATACTCCTTTACCTGTACATAGACCACAAATGAGCAGTGTACAATGGTGTTATGTAGGTTCTAAACAGGGAACATTTAACTGAATCTGAGCACATAGAAAACGTCCTTAATAACATACTGGCCTGAGAATATATTTGACAGCGCTGTTGATACATATCGTTGTCATCTGTCCAATCATCAGAAATGACATGGCAGATATTTTATTTCCTCACAAACACCAAGGGGACTGCCAGATAAATAAAAGGTAGGGAAGGTTAATTTCCTGTCCTGATTACTTCTGACTATCATTATGTGGCTTTTCTTTGCATTATATTTTATATCATGATCTAAGCCATACTGAGAGCACACCCATAGCATCTGTTGCAACAGGCTGAGTGGAACCAGATAATCTGCGTACATCAGATGATTGACAATAGATTCACCAACAAGACAGCCTGTATTTGTCTTATTCAGCTGGCTTGATAAGTCGTCCATATCCATATTAAACAAAAAGGGAAATCAAATTCCTCCTTGTCGAACTCCGTTACCAACATGGAAAGCAGCTGATACAACATTGTCCCATTTAACATGAAAAGTTTGATTGGCATACCAGAACACCAAAATCCTCACAAGAGGTTTAGGGACACCTCTCGCTATTAGCTTCATAAACAGTTTTTCATGACAAATTCGATCGAAAGCTTTGTAAGCATCAATAAAGCATAAAAATACAGATGAATTAAGACTTGTGTACCTGAGACAATCTCCTTCAGAGCATAGATACAGAGATCAGTACCATGTTTTCTTTTAAAACCAAACTGATTTTCTGCAGTCAGAATATACATTTCCAATTTCAATCAAATAATTCTCTCAAACACTTTAGACAAGATACTGGCCAATGCAATGGGTCGATAGTTGTGTAGCCCGGGTGGTAAACATTTCTGTTGAAACAATCCTATTACATAAATATAAAAGTTTGAATACATAATACTTAAGTTCATAGTTTAATAAATAGACTTTAAGGTTTGAGAGTATGATTTTGATTTGATGAGAAATGCATATTGTTCATGTTTTACTGAATACAGCATTTGGAAATGTATATCTGTTGTTTAAAAAACGCATGTTAAAATGTACCGGTTACAAATATGAAGAGAGTAAGATGAATGTTTTGTGAATCTATGTTGTTGCTTTAATTTTGATTATGATGTTAAGCCAATCCGGTTTGAGGTCAAAGGGCAGGGTAACACGGGAAGTTGGGGTAGATGAGGTTGGAGTAGAAAAAGACAGAGCGAGCGGAGGAGTTGGAGGGAGAAGAAAATTGTAGCGTACGGTAAAATACCAAGAGTGAAGATTTTATATTATCATTAGTGGTGTTATGTTTATATTGTTGGGTGAATATCTCAACCAACAACAATAACCCAGAAAGAGGAGTTTGGCTGTTGGCGGTTTTGGATTAAGCACGGGCTTTGCCGCCAGACTAGCGACAGCGAGTGCCAGGTTGGAGCCGGTGGAGGTCGGGATTGTCGTCGTCCTCAGTCTTCTTCCTGAGTTGGTTCGTCTCGTAAATCCACGAGAGTATTTGGTCGGTCTCTCCTTCACCTGCTGCCGCCCTTCTGCCGCAGTGCGTGTGCTACCGCACTGCTGATCCGAGGTACCAGCTCCTTGTTATTTTGTGCCATCCTGGCGAAACAGCCATTTTGTTTACGGCTACAACGCACACGAGCTACACTCAGGCCTGCACCGTAGAACTGTACTGAATTAAGGTATTCGTGTAGTTAGCATTGCCGGCTAGTTTGTATTGTGTGTCCATGTGCATTACGATGTCATGTAAATGTTGAACCAATAACTGAAGAACTGATTTTTTGTCTGAAGTAAATCTTTCCTGTTTTTGTTTAACAGTTGGTTGTATTGTTTTTTTCATATGTTAAATTGGTTTAAGTTAGTAACAATTACTAACGAACTCAGGTTAGCCACCTCTCATTACAAATCCACCAAACTAGAGAGGCGCTACAGTTGTCTATGCTGTTCAGTTTACCAGCCTTATCTTTAACAACAGGCACTAACAGTACTGACATAATAGAGTTCGGTAGAACACCATGAACCATAATTCCAGTGAGACACATGGCTAGAAATGGACTGAGTCTATAACTGGCATTTTTTAGATGCTCTGCAGAAATGGAATCCATACCACAAGCTTTGTTGTTGTCTAGCATGTGGATGGCATCATAAATATCTACTGATCTAACTATCAAGTCTGCAGAGATACCTTTATATTGATTATCAATTCTCACTGTGTTACTTTGAACACAATTAAATAGTTTACTGTAGTGCTCATGCCATAGATCAGCAATCTTCTCTGGACAACTAACCCCTTTGATATCAGAAGGGAGGGGAGTTCTGTTATTATTTATGATCTTGACCTCCTTCCAGAAGTCAGTAAGATTGTTATTCTGCATCTTTCTGGCCAGCGAGTCTGCTCTCATTGTGTTTTCATTTCTCTTAATGAAACGAGTGCATATTTAAATCTAGCATTTGTGAGGTTTTTGTTATCAAGCAGCACTCTCTGTCTGGGTCTGCCTGCCTCTGACCAGACTCTAAAGGCTTCTCTAGCAGCAGCATGTTGCTCAGACACAAACTCATTCCAGACAGGCCGTGCGTTAGGGACCTTACTCTTGTGATTAATAAAAGGTTCACTGGAAGCATAAAGACATTTGACAATATCATCATACATGGCACAGAGCTTTTCAGCATTATGTTTATCCTTGCAGTTCATATCCGAGAATTAGTTAATAGAGAATATCTGTGCCGAACCTCTTTGGTCAATTTTGACCAGTCCAGTTTTCTTGGGGGGCCAGCAACAAGGGTACACTCTCAACATTTAGCAGCATAGCAACTGGTATGTGATCAGTGGTGGCCAGCCCATAACACATCTCTATACTTTCCAGTGAGTCATGAGAATCGGCTGTGGTTACAATATGGTCTAGCCAGGAAGTTGTGTGCCACGTTTCACTTATATAGGTAAAACTTGTATCAGGCAATAACGCTTGATATAATTAATTTAGTTTCATTACAGAACTGCTGCAGATGTTGTGCGAATAAACACTTATCTGACATGTCAGCATTAAAATCACCCATGACATAGACACAACATGAACTATTGTCCTCTATGAAGGACTGAATAAAAGCTAACCTGTTCTGAAATTCATCCTCATGGTCATAGGATTCATATGGTGTGTACACATTTACAATAGTACATTTATTTTCATTGTGATTAAACTCCAACCCAATAGCCCAGTCAACGTTAAGCCACACCACCTTTACCGTTGGGTCATATTTTATGTTCCACAGTATAGCTACACCACCAGCTATCCTCCCACAAACCATTCTCATGCTGAGATCGGTAGTGGACTCTCCAGCACCATGAAAGTTCTTGTGTAGGGAGTTCAATTTGTCCAGATCTTGCTTGGTCATCCAGGTTTCTTGAAGGCAGACAATGTCACTCTCGTCCAGCAATGTGTCCACCACCAAACGTCTTGATCTATCAGCAGCAGTATGTCCTACTCGGAGGCCACGAGCGTTGTAGGATACAACCCGCATTAATGATCTACCACGGACCCATCAGGGCAGCTGGCCGGTGTGTCTGTCTCCCTGGTCTCTACATATAGGCCTACATTCATCCCAGCATCATGACTGAGCTGAAGCTCGGTACCCTGAGAGCGGGGGGTATTCTCTGGTCGAGCTTTTTTGAAAGTATAGACCAAGGGTAATTACCAAACCACAACTGTCCCACCATTACCCATATGTGGCGCTACATTCCACGCCCTAAAGCACAAAGGCTTTCTGGAATGGATAGGCTAACCAAGCCCCCTCCCTTCACTCCTTGAGTTGAAATAAAGGCCCTTGTGGATCCTGGTGGTATTATATTTCAGATTTGGTATCCCATTGGTAATTCTGCAGCATAGATTTTTCTATACAGTTCCAATTTGTCAAGAATATACATTTTTCAATGGTTCGCAATGTTTGGAGGAATCCGCCATTACTGCTTGCAGTTAGTTTTATTATTATTATTATTCTTGTTCCATGGAAGTCAATGGCAGCCCCTAGAACACTTCGACAACTTTTTGTGAAATTTGGCACACTCATTAAGGACAGTTGATTCTATACCTACACCAAGTTTCATGTCTCCCATTAGACCACTCCAGCGCCACCAATGGGTCAAAGTTGGACTTGTGTTTACACACGCAACTTTTGAACCGTATGACCCATTTTCAAAAATGAGGTACCATTGGATTCCCTGGTTCAAGCCGAGTTCAACGCACCCCATGGCGTCAATTTCCGGTTATATAGATTTTCCGCTACTTCCGGTTTTATCAAAAACCTTTGAAAGCCTACTCCTCCTACAATTTTTGTCATATCTTCTTCAAAGTTACCAGAGATGATCTTCAGACCAAGCGTCACAAAAGTTATCGAAAAGAATTTTGATCCTCACAACCGTTTGTCCGGTACAGCCAATCAAATTCATCAGAAAAGCCGCCAAACAGGATGTGAAGTCCTGTCTCAGCAAATCTTTGAGATATCAACACGAAACTTGGTATATCGATGGAAGACACTACAACATGTTACCGTGTGCAAAGGCAACTTCATATCTCCAAAAATGATTGATATAAAGCAAATTGAACTTATCGCTAACGCTAAAATAATGCTTTACACATCAGCCAGTCAAAAACTGATACTCTGATTCAATCACAAGTTCATATGAAGACTCTTGAGAATGTTTATAACACAAATCTGTGAAAAAGTTGACTGTAAGATCAAAGGTCGATTTTTGGTGAATATTTGAAACATGCTTGCTTGGCTAATTTCTAGCCAAATTTCCAATGAATGTCTCCCCTCCTCCTGCCCGCGCGTGCTCCACATCCTCACACACTCAGCCTTAACTTACACACGCGCGGGCTTGGCAAGACGCACACGCAACATTTCAGGAGAGTGTGGGCTGACCAAGCCCCCACTCATTCCTTGGTTTCTAGCCAAGGCCTTGTGGATCTTGTAATCTTGGATCTCTTAACAAAAGCTGATCTTTTTAGTATTGCATTTCCGATTTTGTATGCAATGGTAAAAAGTTATACAAATCCTGAAACATTGATATATATATATGTATTTATATATATATAAATCTTTATTTCAGACGCCAAGTTCCACATAAAATAACAGACATAGAGCTATAAAAAAGAGAGTAAAACGAAAACATAAAACATAGATAATACAGTGCATAAAAAGTATGAAGACTTTTGTGCCAATGTAGTCTTAAGTTCCAAGTAATCGATAGCAGCTCTTTAGAGGGTTGACCAGGGCCTCTACTATTCAGTTCTCAGACTTGTCCAGTCGACACATGAAACCATACATCAGTTGTCTCAGGAGTGCCTTACAGGTTGGTACGTGCTTAGACAGAAACAACTGACCAGCACTATGCCACCTAGGCACATTAAGTAGCAATCTAAAAGCATCATTGAAACCATACATCAGTTGTCTCAGGATTGCCTTACAGGTTGGTACGTGCTTAGACACAAACAACTGACTAGCACTATGCCACCTTGGCACATTAAGTAGCAATCTAAAAGCATCATTGTAGGCTACTTTCAGTATCTGTATACTCCTTTACCTGTACATAGACCACAAATGAGCAGTGTACAATGGTGTTATGTAGGTTCTAAACAGGGAACATTTAACTGAATCTGAGCACATAGAAAACGTCCTTAATAACATACTGGCCTGAGAATATATTTGACAGCGCTGTTGATACATATCGTTGTCATCTGTCCAATCATCAGAAATGACATGGCAGATATTTTATTTCCTCACAAACACCAAGGGGACTGCCAGATAAATAAAAGGTAGGGAAGGTTAATTTCCTGTCCTGATTACTTCTGACTATCATTATGTGGCTTTTCTTTGCATTATATTTTATATCATGATCTAAGCCATACTGAGAGCACACCCATAGCATCTGTTGCAACAGGCTGAGTGGAACCAGATAATCTGCGTACATCAGATGATTGACAATAGATTCACCAACAAGACAGCCTGTATTTGTCTTATTCAGCTGGCTTGATAAGTCGTCCATATCCATATTAAACAAAAAGGGAAATCAAATTCCTCCTTGTCGAACTCCGTTACCAACATGGAAAGCAGCTGATACAACATTGTCCCATTTAACATGAAAAGTTTGATTGGCATACCAGAACACCAAAATCCTCACAAGAGGTTTAGGGAAACCTCTCGCTATTAGCTTCATAAACAGTTTTTCATGACAAATTCGATCGAAAGCTTTGTAAGCATCAATAAAGCATAAAAATACAGATGAATTAAGACTTGTGTACCTGAGACAATCTCCTTCAGAGCATAGATACAGAGATCAGTACCATGTTTTCTTTTAAAACCAAACTGATTTTCTGCAGTCAGAATATACATTTCCAATTTCAATCAAATAATTCTCTCAAACACTTTAGACAAGATACTGGCCAATGCAATGGGTCGATAGTTGTGTAGCCCGGGTGGTAAACATTTCTGTTGAAACAATCCTATTACATAAATATAAAAGTTTGAATACATAATACTTAAGTTCATAGTTTAATAAATAGACTTTAAGGTTTGAGAGTATGATTTTGATTTGATGAGAAATGCATATTGTTCATGTTTTACTGAATACAGCATTTGGAAATGTATATCTGTTGTTTAAAAAACGCATGTTAAAATGTACCGGTTACAAATATGAAGAGAGTAAGATGAATGTTTTGTGAATCTATGTTGTTGCTTTAATTTTGATTATGATGTTAAGCCAATCCGGTTTGAGGTCAAAGGGCAGGGTAACACGGGAAGTTGGGGTAGATGAGGTTGGAGTAGAAAAAGACAGAGCGAGCGGAGGAGTTGGAGGGAGAAGAAAATTGTAGCGTACGGTAAAATACCAAGAGTGAAGATTTTATATTATCATTAGTGGTGTTATGTTTATATTGTTGGGTGAATATCTCAACCAACAACAATAACCCAGAAAGAGGAGTTTGGCTGTTGGCGGTTTTGGATTAAGCACGGGCTTTGCCGCCAGACTAGCGACAGCGAGTGCCAGGTTGGAGCCGGTGGAGGTCGGGATTGTCGTCGTCCTCAGTCTTCTTCCTGAGTTGGTTCGTCTCGTAAATCCACGAGAGTATTTGGTCGGTCTCTCCTTCACCTGCTGCCGCCCTTCTGCCGCAGTGCGTGTGCTACCGCACTGCTGATCCGAGGTACCAGCTCCTTGTTATTTTGTGCCATCCTGGCGAAACAGCCATTTTGTTTACGGCTACAACGCACACGAGCTACACTCAGGCCTGCACCGTAGAACTGTACTGAATTAAGGTATTCGTGTAGTTAGCATTGCCGGCTAGTTTGTATTGTGTGTCCATGTGCATTACGATGTCATGTAAATGTTGAACCAATAACTGAAGAACTGATTTTTTGTCTGAAGTAAATCTTTCCTGTTTTTGTTTAACAGTTGGTTGTATTGTTTTTTTCATATGTTAAATTGGTTTAAGTTAGTAACAATTACTAACGAACTCAGGTTAGCCACCTCTCATTACAAATCCACCAAACTAGAGAGGCGCTACAGTTGTCTATGCTGTTCAGTTTACCAGCCTTATCTTTAACAACAGGCACTAACAGTACTGACATAATAGAGTTCGGTAGAACACCATGAACCATAATTCCAGTGAGACACATGGCTAGAAATGGACTGAGTCTATAACTGGCATTTTTTAGATGCTCTGCAGAAATGGAATCCATACCACAAGCTTTGTTGTTGTCTAGCATGTGGATGGCATCATAAATATCTACTGATCTAACTATCAAGTCTGCAGAGATACCTTTATATTGATTATCAATTCTCACTGTGTTACTTTGAACACAATTAAATAGTTTACTGTAGTGCTCATGCCATAGATCAGCAATCTTCTCTGGACAACTAACCCCTTTGATATCAGAAGGGAGGGGAGTTCTGTTATTATTTATGATCTTGACCTCCTTCCAGAAGTCAGTAAGATTGTTATTCTGCATCTTTCTGGCCAGCGAGTCTGCTCTCATTGTGTTTTCATTTCTCTTAATGAAACGAGTGCATATTTAAATCTAGCATTTGTGAGGTTTTTGTTATCAAGCAGCACTCTCTGTCTGGGTCTGCCTGCCTCTGACCAGACTCTAAAGGCTTCTCTAGCAGCAGCATGTTGCTCAGACACAAACTCATTCCAGACAGGCCGTGCGTTAGGGACCTTACTCTTGTGATTAATAAAAGGTTCACTGGAAGCATAAAGACATTTGACAATATCATCATACATGGCACAGAGCTTTTCAGCATTATGTTTATCCTTGCAGTTCATATCCGAGAATTAGTTAATAGAGAATATCTGTGCCGAACCTCTTTGGTCAATTTTGACCAGTCCAGTTTTCTTGGGGGGCCAGCAACAAGGGTACACTCTCAACATTTAGCAGCATAGCAACTGGTATGTGATCAGTGGTGGCCAGCCCATAACACATCTCTATACTTTCCAGTGAGTCATGAGAATCGGCTGTGGTTACAATATGGTCTAGCCAGGAAGTTGTGTGCCACGTTTCACTTATATAGGTAAAACTTGTATCAGGCAATAACGCTTGATATAATTAATTTAGTTTCATTACAGAACTGCTGCAGATGTTGTGCGAATAAACACTTATCTGACATGTCAGCATTAAAATCACCCATGACATAGACACAACATGAACTATTGTCCTCTATGAAGGACTGAATAAAAGCTAACCTGTTCTGAAATTCATCCTCATGGTCATAGGATTCATATGGTGTGTACACATTTACAATAGTACATTTATTTTCATTGTGATTAAACTCCAACCCAATAGCCCAGTCAACGTTAAGCCACACCACCTTTACCGTTGGGTCATATTTTATGTTCCACAGTATAGCTACACCACCAGCTATCCTCCCACAAACCATTCTCATGCTGAGATCGGTAGTGGACTCTCCAGCACCATGAAAGTTCTTGTGTAGGGAGTTCAATTTGTCCAGATCTTGCTTGGTCATCCAGGTTTCTTGAAGGCAGACAATGTCACTCTCGTCCAGCAATGTGTCCACCACCAAACGTCTTGATCTATCAGCAGCAGTATGTCCTACTCGGAGGCCACGAGCGTTGTAGGATACAACCCGCATTAATGATCTACCACGGACCCATCAGGGCAGCTGGCCGGTGTGTCTGTCTCCCTGGTCTCTACATATAGGCCTACATTCATCCCAGCATCATGACTGAGCTGAAGCTCGGTACCCTGAGAGCGGGGGGTATTCTCTGGTCGAGCTTTTTTGAAAGTATAGACCAAGGGTAATTACCAAACCACAACTGTCCCACCATTACCCATATGTGGCGCTACATTCCACGCCCTAAAGCACAAAGGCTTTCTGGAATGGATAGGCTAACCAAGCCCCCTCCCTTCACTCCTTGAGTTGAAATAAAGGCCCTTGTGGATCCTGGTGGTATTATATTTCAGATTTGGTATCCCATTGGTAATTCTGCAGCATAGATTTTTCTATACAGTTCCAATTTGTCAAGAATATACATTTTTCAATGGTTCGCAATGTTTGGAGGAATCCGCCATTACTGCTTGCAGTTATATTTAGGATTCCTCCGTCAGGAGGAAACCTATTGTTATTGTTAGTTTATTATTATTATTATTATTCTTGTTCCATGGAAGTCAATGGCAGCCCCTAGAACACTTCGACAACTTTTTGTGAAATTTGGCACACTCATTAAGGACAGTTGATTCTATACCTACACCAAGTTTCATGTCTCCCATTAGACCACTCCAGCGCCACCAATGGGTCAAAGTTGGACTTGTGTTTACACACGCAACTTTTGAACCGTATGACCCATTTTCAAAAATGAGGTACCATTGGATTCCCTGGTTCAAGCCGAGTTCAACGCACCCCATGGCGTCAATTTCCGGTTATATAGATTTTCCGCTACTTCCGGTTTTATCAAAAACCTTTGAAAGCCTACTCCTCCTACAATTTTTGTCATATCTTCTTCAAAGTTACCAGAGATGATCTTCAGACCAAGCGTCACAAAAGTTATCGAAAAGAATTTTGATCCTCACAACCGTTTGTCCGGTACAGCCAATCAAATTCATCAGAAAAGCCGCCAAACAGGATGTGAAGTCCTGTCTCAGCAAATCTTTGAGATATCAACACGAAACTTGGTATATCGATGGAAGACACTACAACATGTTACCGTGTGCAAAGGCAACTTCATATCTCCAAAAATGATTGATATAAAGCAAATTGAACTTATCGCTAACGCTAAAATAATGCTTTACACATCAGCCAGTCAAAAACTGATACTCTGATTCAATCACAAGTTCATATGAAGACTCTTGAGAATGTTTATAACACAAATCTGTGAAAAAGTTGACTGTAAGATCAAAGGTCGATTTTTGGTGAATATTTGAAACATGCTTGCTTGGCTAATTTCTAGCCAAATTTCCAATGAATGTCTCCCCTCCTCCTGCCCGCGCGTGCTCCACATCCTCACACACTCAGCCTTAACTTACACACGCGCGGGCTTGGCAAGACGCACACGCAACATTTCAGGAGAGTGTGGGCTGACCAAGCCCCCACTCATTCCTTGGTTTCTAGCCAAGGCCTTGTGGATCTTGTAATCTTGGATCTCTTAACAAAAGCTGATCTTTTTAGTATTGCATTTCCGATTTTGTATGCAATGGTAAAAAGTTATACAAATCCTGAAACATTGATATATATATATGTATTTATATATATATAAATCTTTATTTCAGACGCCAAGTTCCACATAAAATAACAGACATAGAGCTATAAAAAAGAGAGTAAAACGAAAACATAAAACATAGATAATACAGTGCATAAAAAGTATGAAGACTTTTGTGCCAATGTAGTCTTAAGTTCCAAGTAATCGATAGCAGCTCTTTAGAGGGTTGACCAGGGCCTCTACTATTCAGTTCTCAGACTTGTCCAGTCGACACATGAAACCATACATCAGTTGTCTCAGGAGTGCCTTACAGGTTGGTACGTGCTTAGACAGAAACAACTGACCAGCACTATGCCACCTAGGCACATTAAGTAGCAATCTAAAAGCATCATTGAAACCATACATCAGTTGTCTCAGGATTGCCTTACAGGTTGGTACGTGCTTAGACACAAACAACTGACTAGCACTATGCCACCTTGGCACATTAAGTAGCAATCTAAAAGCATCATTGTAGGCTACTTTCAGTATCTGTATACTCCTTTACCTGTACATAGACCACAAATGAGCAGTGTACAATGGTGTTATGTAGGTTCTAAACAGGGAACATTTAACTGAATCTGAGCACATAGAAAACGTCCTTAATAACATACTGGCCTGAGAATATATTTGACAGCGCTGTTGATACATATCGTTGTCATCTGTCCAATCATCAGAAATGACATGGCAGATATTTTATTTCCTCACAAACACCAAGGGGACTGCCAGATAAATAAAAGGTAGGGAAGGTTAATTTCCTGTCCTGATTACTTCTGACTATCATTATGTGGCTTTTCTTTGCATTATATTTTATATCATGATCTAAGCCATACTGAGAGCACACCCATAGCATCTGTTGCAACAGGCTGAGTGGAACCAGATAATCTGCGTACATCAGATGATTGACAATAGATTCACCAACAAGACAGCCTGTATTTGTCTTATTCAGCTGGCTTGATAAGTCGTCCATATCCATATTAAACAAAAAGGGAAATCAAATTCCTCCTTGTCGAACTCCGTTACCAACATGGAAAGCAGCTGATACAACATTGTCCCATTTAACATGAAAAGTTTGATTGGCATACCAGAACACCAAAATCCTCACAAGAGGTTTAGGGAAACCTCTCGCTATTAGCTTCATAAACAGTTTTTCATGACAAATTCGATCGAAAGCTTTGTAAGCATCAATAAAGCATAAAAATACAGATGAATTAAGACTTGTGTACCTGAGACAATCTCCTTCAGAGCATAGATACAGAGATCAGTACCATGTTTTCTTTTAAAACCAAACTGATTTTCTGCAGTCAGAATATACATTTCCAATTTCAATCAAATAATTCTCTCAAACACTTTAGACAAGATACTGGCCAATGCAATGGGTCGATAGTTGTGTAGCCCGGGTGGTAAACATTTCTGTTGAAACAATCCTATTACATAAATATAAAAGTTTGAATACATAATACTTAAGTTCATAGTTTAATAAATAGACTTTAAGGTTTGAGAGTATGATTTTGATTTGATGAGAAATGCATATTGTTCATGTTTTACTGAATACAGCATTTGGAAATGTATATCTGTTGTTTAAAAAACGCATGTTAAAATGTACCGGTTACAAATATGAAGAGAGTAAGATGAATGTTTTGTGAATCTATGTTGTTGCTTTAATTTTGATTATGATGTTAAGCCAATCCGGTTTGAGGTCAAAGGGCAGGGTAACACGGGAAGTTGGGGTAGATGAGGTTGGAGTAGAAAAAGACAGAGCGAGCGGAGGAGTTGGAGGGAGAAGAAAATTGTAGCGTACGGTAAAATACCAAGAGTGAAGATTTTATATTATCATTAGTGGTGTTATGTTTATATTGTTGGGTGAATATCTCAACCAACAACAATAACCCAGAAAGAGGAGTTTGGCTGTTGGCGGTTTTGGATTAAGCACGGGCTTTGCCGCCAGACTAGCGACAGCGAGTGCCAGGTTGGAGCCGGTGGAGGTCGGGATTGTCGTCGTCCTCAGTCTTCTTCCTGAGTTGGTTCGTCTCGTAAATCCACGAGAGTATTTGGTCGGTCTCTCCTTCACCTGCTGCCGCCCTTCTGCCGCAGTGCGTGTGCTACCGCACTGCTGATCCGAGGTACCAGCTCCTTGTTATTTTGTGCCATCCTGGCGAAACAGCCATTTTGTTTACGGCTACAACGCACACGAGCTACACTCAGGCCTGCACCGTAGAACTGTACTGAATTAAGGTATTCGTGTAGTTAGCATTGCCGGCTAGTTTGTATTGTGTGTCCATGTGCATTACGATGTCATGTAAATGTTGAACCAATAACTGAAGAACTGATTTTTTGTCTGAAGTAAATCTTTCCTGTTTTTGTTTAACAGTTGGTTGTATTGTTTTTTTCATATGTTAAATTGGTTTAAGTTAGTAACAATTACTAACGAACTCAGGTTAGCCACCTCTCATTACAAATCCACCAAACTAGAGAGGCGCTACAGTTGTCTATGCTGTTCAGTTTACCAGCCTTATCTTTAACAACAGGCACTAACAGTACTGACATAATAGAGTTCGGTAGAACACCATGAACCATAATTCCAGTGAGACACATGGCTAGAAATGGACTGAGTCTATAACTGGCATTTTTTAGATGCTCTGCAGAAATGGAATCCATACCACAAGCTTTGTTGTTGTCTAGCATGTGGATGGCATCATAAATATCTACTGATCTAACTATCAAGTCTGCAGAGATACCTTTATATTGATTATCAATTCTCACTGTGTTACTTTGAACACAATTAAATAGTTTACTGTAGTGCTCATGCCATAGATCAGCAATCTTCTCTGGACAACTAACCCCTTTGATATCAGAAGGGAGGGGAGTTCTGTTATTATTTATGATCTTGACCTCCTTCCAGAAGTCAGTAAGATTGTTATTCTGCATCTTTCTGGCCAGCGAGTCTGCTCTCATTGTGTTTTCATTTCTCTTAATGAAACGAGTGCATATTTAAATCTAGCATTTGTGAGGTTTTTGTTATCAAGCAGCACTCTCTGTCTGGGTCTGCCTGCCTCTGACCAGACTCTAAAGGCTTCTCTAGCAGCAGCATGTTGCTCAGACACAAACTCATTCCAGACAGGCCGTGCGTTAGGGACCTTACTCTTGTGATTAATAAAAGGTTCACTGGAAGCATAAAGACATTTGACAATATCATCATACATGGCACAGAGCTTTTCAGCATTATGTTTATCCTTGCAGTTCATATCCGAGAATTAGTTAATAGAGAATATCTGTGCCGAACCTCTTTGGTCAATTTTGACCAGTCCAGTTTTCTTGGGGGGCCAGCAACAAGGGTACACTCTCAACATTTAGCAGCATAGCAACTGGTATGTGATCAGTGGTGGCCAGCCCATAACACATCTCTATACTTTCCAGTGAGTCATGAGAATCGGCTGTGGTTACAATATGGTCTAGCCAGGAAGTTGTGTGCCACGTTTCACTTATATAGGTAAAACTTGTATCAGGCAATAACGCTTGATATAATTAATTTAGTTTCATTACAGAACTGCTGCAGATGTTGTGCGAATAAACACTTATCTGACATGTCAGCATTAAAATCACCCATGACATAGACACAACATGAACTATTGTCCTCTATGAAGGACTGAATAAAAGCTAACCTGTTCTGAAATTCATCCTCATGGTCATAGGATTCATATGGTGTGTACACATTTACAATAGTACATTTATTTTCATTGTGATTAAACTCCAACCCAATAGCCCAGTCAACGTTAAGCCACACCACCTTTACCGTTGGGTCATATTTTATGTTCCACAGTATAGCTACACCACCAGCTATCCTCCCACAAACCATTCTCATGCTGAGATCGGTAGTGGACTCTCCAGCACCATGAAAGTTCTTGTGTAGGGAGTTCAATTTGTCCAGATCTTGCTTGGTCATCCAGGTTTCTTGAAGGCAGACAATGTCACTCTCGTCCAGCAATGTGTCCACCACCAAACGTCTTGATCTATCAGCAGCAGTATGTCCTACTCGGAGGCCACGAGCGTTGTAGGATACAACCCGCATTAATGATCTACCACGGACCCATCAGGGCAGCTGGCCGGTGTGTCTGTCTCCCTGGTCTCTACATATAGGCCTACATTCATCCCAGCATCATGACTGAGCTGAAGCTCGGTACCCTGAGAGCGGGGGGTATTCTCTGGTCGAGCTTTTTTGAAAGTATAGACCAAGGGTAATTACCAAACCACAACTGTCCCACCATTACCCATATGTGGCGCTACATTCCACGCCCTAAAGCACAAAGGCTTTCTGGAATGGATAGGCTAACCAAGCCCCCTCCCTTCACTCCTTGAGTTGAAATAAAGGCCCTTGTGGATCCTGGTGGTATTATATTTCAGATTTGGTATCCCATTGGTAATTCTGCAGCATAGATTTTTCTATACAGTTCCAATTTGTCAAGAATATACATTTTTCAATGGTTCGCAATGTTTGGAGGAATCCGCCATTACTGCTTGCAGTTATATTTATTATTATTATTATTCTTGTTCCATGGAAGTCAATGGCAGCCCCTAGAACACTTCGACAACTTTTTGTGAAATTTGGCACACTCATTAAGGACAGTTGATTCTATACCTACACCAAGTTTCATGTCTCCCATTAGACCACTCCAGCGCCACCAATGGGTCAAAGTTGGACTTGTGTTTACACACGCAACTTTTGAACCGTATGACCCATTTTCAAAAATGAGGTACCATTGGATTCCCTGGTTCAAGCCGAGTTCAACGCACCCCATGGCGTCAATTTCCGGTTATATAGATTTTCCGCTACTTCCGGTTTTATCAAAAACCTTTGAAAGCCTACTCCTCCTACAATTTTTGTCATATCTTCTTCAAAGTTACCAGAGATGATCTTCAGACCAAGCGTCACAAAAGTTATCGAAAAGAATTTTGATCCTCACAACCGTTTGTCCGGTACAGCCAATCAAATTCATCAGAAAAGCCGCCAAACAGGATGTGAAGTCCTGTCTCAGCAAATCTTTGAGATATCAACACGAAACTTGGTATATCGATGGAAGACACTACAACATGTTACCGTGTGCAAAGGCAACTTCATATCTCCAAAAATGATTGATATAAAGCAAATTGAACTTATCGCTAACGCTAAAATAATGCTTTACACATCAGCCAGTCAAAAACTGATACTCTGATTCAATCACAAGTTCATATGAAGACTCTTGAGAATGTTTATAACACAAATCTGTGAAAAAGTTGACTGTAAGATCAAAGGTCGATTTTTGGTGAATATTTGAAACATGCTTGCTTGGCTAATTTCTAGCCAAATTTCCAATGAATGTCTCCCCTCCTCCTGCCCGCGCGTGCTCCACATCCTCACACACTCAGCCTTAACTTACACACGCGCGGGCTTGGCAAGACGCACACGCAACATTTCAGGAGAGTGTGGGCTGACCAAGCCCCCACTCATTCCTTGGTTTCTAGCCAAGGCCTTGTGGATCTTGTAATCTTGGATCTCTTAACAAAAGCTGATCTTTTTAGTATTGCATTTCCGATTTTGTATGCAATGGTAAAAAGTTATACAAATCCTGAAACATTGATATATATATATGTATTTATATATATATAAATCTTTATTTCAGACGCCAAGTTCCACATAAAATAACAGACATAGAGCTATAAAAAAGAGAGTAAAACGAAAACATAAAACATAGATAATACAGTGCATAAAAAGTATGAAGACTTTTGTGCCAATGTAGTCTTAAGTTCCAAGTAATCGATAGCAGCTCTTTAGAGGGTTGACCAGGGCCTCTACTATTCAGTTCTCAGACTTGTCCAGTCGACACATGAAACCATACATCAGTTGTCTCAGGAGTGCCTTACAGGTTGGTACGTGCTTAGACAGAAACAACTGACCAGCACTATGCCACCTAGGCACATTAAGTAGCAATCTAAAAGCATCATTGAAACCATACATCAGTTGTCTCAGGATTGCCTTACAGGTTGGTACGTGCTTAGACACAAACAACTGACTAGCACTATGCCACCTTGGCACATTAAGTAGCAATCTAAAAGCATCATTGTAGGCTACTTTCAGTATCTGTATACTCCTTTACCTGTACATAGACCACAAATGAGCAGTGTACAATGGTGTTATGTAGGTTCTAAACAGGGAACATTTAACTGAATCTGAGCACATAGAAAACGTCCTTAATAACATACTGGCCTGAGAATATATTTGACAGCGCTGTTGATACATATCGTTGTCATCTGTCCAATCATCAGAAATGACATGGCAGATATTTTATTTCCTCACAAACACCAAGGGGACTGCCAGATAAATAAAAGGTAGGGAAGGTTAATTTCCTGTCCTGATTACTTCTGACTATCATTATGTGGCTTTTCTTTGCATTATATTTTATATCATGATCTAAGCCATACTGAGAGCACACCCATAGCATCTGTTGCAACAGGCTGAGTGGAACCAGATAATCTGCGTACATCAGATGATTGACAATAGATTCACCAACAAGACAGCCTGTATTTGTCTTATTCAGCTGGCTTGATAAGTCGTCCATATCCATATTAAACAAAAAGGGAAATCAAATTCCTCCTTGTCGAACTCCGTTACCAACATGGAAAGCAGCTGATACAACATTGTCCCATTTAACATGAAAAGTTTGATTGGCATACCAGAACACCAAAATCCTCACAAGAGGTTTAGGGAAACCTCTCGCTATTAGCTTCATAAACAGTTTTTCATGACAAATTCGATCGAAAGCTTTGTAAGCATCAATAAAGCATAAAAATACAGATGAATTAAGACTTGTGTACCTGAGACAATCTCCTTCAGAGCATAGATACAGAGATCAGTACCATGTTTTCTTTTAAAACCAAACTGATTTTCTGCAGTCAGAATATACATTTCCAATTTCAATCAAATAATTCTCTCAAACACTTTAGACAAGATACTGGCCAATGCAATGGGTCGATAGTTGTGTAGCCCGGGTGGTAAACATTTCTGTTGAAACAATCCTATTACATAAATATAAAAGTTTGAATACATAATACTTAAGTTCATAGTTTAATAAATAGACTTTAAGGTTTGAGAGTATGATTTTGATTTGATGAGAAATGCATATTGTTCATGTTTTACTGAATACAGCATTTGGAAATGTATATCTGTTGTTTAAAAAACGCATGTTAAAATGTACCGGTTACAAATATGAAGAGAGTAAGATGAATGTTTTGTGAATCTATGTTGTTGCTTTAATTTTGATTATGATGTTAAGCCAATCCGGTTTGAGGTCAAAGGGCAGGGTAACACGGGAAGTTGGGGTAGATGAGGTTGGAGTAGAAAAAGACAGAGCGAGCGGAGGAGTTGGAGGGAGAAGAAAATTGTAGCGTACGGTAAAATACCAAGAGTGAAGATTTTATATTATCATTAGTGGTGTTATGTTTATATTGTTGGGTGAATATCTCAACCAACAACAATAACCCAGAAAGAGGAGTTTGGCTGTTGGCGGTTTTGGATTAAGCACGGGCTTTGCCGCCAGACTAGCGACAGCGAGTGCCAGGTTGGAGCCGGTGGAGGTCGGGATTGTCGTCGTCCTCAGTCTTCTTCCTGAGTTGGTTCGTCTCGTAAATCCACGAGAGTATTTGGTCGGTCTCTCCTTCACCTGCTGCCGCCCTTCTGCCGCAGTGCGTGTGCTACCGCACTGCTGATCCGAGGTACCAGCTCCTTGTTATTTTGTGCCATCCTGGCGAAACAGCCATTTTGTTTACGGCTACAACGCACACGAGCTACACTCAGGCCTGCACCGTAGAACTGTACTGAATTAAGGTATTCGTGTAGTTAGCATTGCCGGCTAGTTTGTATTGTGTGTCCATGTGCATTACGATGTCATGTAAATGTTGAACCAATAACTGAAGAACTGATTTTTTGTCTGAAGTAAATCTTTCCTGTTTTTGTTTAACAGTTGGTTGTATTGTTTTTTTCATATGTTAAATTGGTTTAAGTTAGTAACAATTACTAACGAACTCAGGTTAGCCACCTCTCATTACAAATCCACCAAACTAGAGAGGCGCTACAGTTGTCTATGCTGTTCAGTTTACCAGCCTTATCTTTAACAACAGGCACTAACAGTACTGACATAATAGAGTTCGGTAGAACACCATGAACCATAATTCCAGTGAGACACATGGCTAGAAATGGACTGAGTCTATAACTGGCATTTTTTAGATGCTCTGCAGAAATGGAATCCATACCACAAGCTTTGTTGTTGTCTAGCATGTGGATGGCATCATAAATATCTACTGATCTAACTATCAAGTCTGCAGAGATACCTTTATATTGATTATCAATTCTCACTGTGTTACTTTGAACACAATTAAATAGTTTACTGTAGTGCTCATGCCATAGATCAGCAATCTTCTCTGGACAACTAACCCCTTTGATATCAGAAGGGAGGGGAGTTCTGTTATTATTTATGATCTTGACCTCCTTCCAGAAGTCAGTAAGATTGTTATTCTGCATCTTTCTGGCCAGCGAGTCTGCTCTCATTGTGTTTTCATTTCTCTTAATGAAACGAGTGCATATTTAAATCTAGCATTTGTGAGGTTTTTGTTATCAAGCAGCACTCTCTGTCTGGGTCTGCCTGCCTCTGACCAGACTCTAAAGGCTTCTCTAGCAGCAGCATGTTGCTCAGACACAAACTCATTCCAGACAGGCCGTGCGTTAGGGACCTTACTCTTGTGATTAATAAAAGGTTCACTGGAAGCATAAAGACATTTGACAATATCATCATACATGGCACAGAGCTTTTCAGCATTATGTTTATCCTTGCAGTTCATATCCGAGAATTAGTTAATAGAGAATATCTGTGCCGAACCTCTTTGGTCAATTTTGACCAGTCCAGTTTTCTTGGGGGGCCAGCAACAAGGGTACACTCTCAACATTTAGCAGCATAGCAACTGGTATGTGATCAGTGGTGGCCAGCCCATAACACATCTCTATACTTTCCAGTGAGTCATGAGAATCGGCTGTGGTTACAATATGGTCTAGCCAGGAAGTTGTGTGCCACGTTTCACTTATATAGGTAAAACTTGTATCAGGCAATAACGCTTGATATAATTAATTTAGTTTCATTACAGAACTGCTGCAGATGTTGTGCGAATAAACACTTATCTGACATGTCAGCATTAAAATCACCCATGACATAGACACAACATGAACTATTGTCCTCTATGAAGGACTGAATAAAAGCTAACCTGTTCTGAAATTCATCCTCATGGTCATAGGATTCATATGGTGTGTACACATTTACAATAGTACATTTATTTTCATTGTGATTAAACTCCAACCCAATAGCCCAGTCAACGTTAAGCCACACCACCTTTACCGTTGGGTCATATTTTATGTTCCACAGTATAGCTACACCACCAGCTATCCTCCCACAAACCATTCTCATGCTGAGATCGGTAGTGGACTCTCCAGCACCATGAAAGTTCTTGTGTAGGGAGTTCAATTTGTCCAGATCTTGCTTGGTCATCCAGGTTTCTTGAAGGCAGACAATGTCACTCTCGTCCAGCAATGTGTCCACCACCAAACGTCTTGATCTATCAGCAGCAGTATGTCCTACTCGGAGGCCACGAGCGTTGTAGGATACAACCCGCATTAATGATCTACCACGGACCCATCAGGGCAGCTGGCCGGTGTGTCTGTCTCCCTGGTCTCTACATATAGGCCTACATTCATCCCAGCATCATGACTGAGCTGAAGCTCGGTACCCTGAGAGCGGGGGGTATTCTCTGGTCGAGCTTTTTTGAAAGTATAGACCAAGGGTAATTACCAAACCACAACTGTCCCACCATTACCCATATGTGGCGCTACATTCCACGCCCTAAAGCACAAAGGCTTTCTGGAATGGATAGGCTAACCAAGCCCCCTCCCTTCACTCCTTGAGTTGAAATAAAGGCCCTTGTGGATCCTGGTGGTATTATATTTCAGATTTGGTATCCCATTGGTAATTCTGCAGCATAGATTTTTCTATACAGTTCCAATTTGTCAAGAATATACATTTTTCAATGGTTCGCAATGTTTGGAGGAATCCGCCATTACTGCTTGCAGTTATATTTATTATTATTCTTGTTCCATGGAAGTCAATGGCAGCCCCTAGAACACTTCGACAACTTTTTGTGAAATTTGGCACACTCATTAAGGACAGTTGATTCTATACCTACACCAAGTTTCATGTCTCCCATTAGACCACTCCAGCGCCACCAATGGGTCAAAGTTGGACTTGTGTTTACACACGCAACTTTTGAACCGTATGACCCATTTTCAAAAATGAGGTACCATTGGATTCCCTGGTTCAAGCCGAGTTCAACGCACCCCATGGCGTCAATTTCCGGTTATATAGATTTTCCGCTACTTCCGGTTTTATCAAAAACCTTTGAAAGCCTACTCCTCCTACAATTTTTGTCATATCTTCTTCAAAGTTACCAGAGATGATCTTCAGACCAAGCGTCACAAAAGTTATCGAAAAGAATTTTGATCCTCACAACCGTTTGTCCGGTACAGCCAATCAAATTCATCAGAAAAGCCGCCAAACAGGATGTGAAGTCCTGTCTCAGCAAATCTTTGAGATATCAACACGAAACTTGGTATATCGATGGAAGACACTACAACATGTTACCGTGTGCAAAGGCAACTTCATATCTCCAAAAATGATTGATATAAAGCAAATTGAACTTATCGCTAACGCTAAAATAATGCTTTACACATCAGCCAGTCAAAAACTGATACTCTGATTCAATCACAAGTTCATATGAAGACTCTTGAGAATGTTTATAACACAAATCTGTGAAAAAGTTGACTGTAAGATCAAAGGTCGATTTTTGGTGAATATTTGAAACATGCTTGCTTGGCTAATTTCTAGCCAAATTTCCAATGAATGTCTCCCCTCCTCCTGCCCGCGCGTGCTCCACATCCTCACACACTCAGCCTTAACTTACACACGCGCGGGCTTGGCAAGACGCACACGCAACATTTCAGGAGAGTGTGGGCTGACCAAGCCCCCACTCATTCCTTGGTTTCTAGCCAAGGCCTTGTGGATCTTGTAATCTTGGATCTCTTAACAAAAGCTGATCTTTTTAGTATTGCATTTCCGATTTTGTATGCAATGGTAAAAAGTTATACAAATCCTGAAACATTGATATATATATATGTATTTATATATATATAAATCTTTATTTCAGACGCCAAGTTCCACATAAAATAACAGACATAGAGCTATAAAAAAGAGAGTAAAACGAAAACATAAAACATAGATAATACAGTGCATAAAAAGTATGAAGACTTTTGTGCCAATGTAGTCTTAAGTTCCAAGTAATCGATAGCAGCTCTTTAGAGGGTTGACCAGGGCCTCTACTATTCAGTTCTCAGACTTGTCCAGTCGACACATGAAACCATACATCAGTTGTCTCAGGAGTGCCTTACAGGTTGGTACGTGCTTAGACAGAAACAACTGACCAGCACTATGCCACCTAGGCACATTAAGTAGCAATCTAAAAGCATCATTGAAACCATACATCAGTTGTCTCAGGATTGCCTTACAGGTTGGTACGTGCTTAGACACAAACAACTGACTAGCACTATGCCACCTTGGCACATTAAGTAGCAATCTAAAAGCATCATTGTAGGCTACTTTCAGTATCTGTATACTCCTTTACCTGTACATAGACCACAAATGAGCAGTGTACAATGGTGTTATGTAGGTTCTAAACAGGGAACATTTAACTGAATCTGAGCACATAGAAAACGTCCTTAATAACATACTGGCCTGAGAATATATTTGACAGCGCTGTTGATACATATCGTTGTCATCTGTCCAATCATCAGAAATGACATGGCAGATATTTTATTTCCTCACAAACACCAAGGGGACTGCCAGATAAATAAAAGGTAGGGAAGGTTAATTTCCTGTCCTGATTACTTCTGACTATCATTATGTGGCTTTTCTTTGCATTATATTTTATATCATGATCTAAGCCATACTGAGAGCACACCCATAGCATCTGTTGCAACAGGCTGAGTGGAACCAGATAATCTGCGTACATCAGATGATTGACAATAGATTCACCAACAAGACAGCCTGTATTTGTCTTATTCAGCTGGCTTGATAAGTCGTCCATATCCATATTAAACAAAAAGGGAAATCAAATTCCTCCTTGTCGAACTCCGTTACCAACATGGAAAGCAGCTGATACAACATTGTCCCATTTAACATGAAAAGTTTGATTTGCATACCAGAACACCAAAATCCTCACAAGAGGTTTAGGGAAACCTCTCGCTATTAGCTTCATAAACAGTTTTTCATGACAAATTCGATCGAAAGCTTTGTAAGCATCAATAAAGCATAAAAATACAGATGAATTAAGACTTGTGTACCTGAGACAATCTCCTTCAGAGCATAGATACAGAGATCAGTACCATGTTTTCTTTTAAAACCAAACTGATTTTCTGCAGTCAGAATATACATTTCCAATTTCAATCAAATAATTCTCTCAAACACTTTAGACAAGATACTGGCCAATGCAATGGGTCGATAGTTGTGTAGCCCGGGTGGTAAACATTTCTGTTGAAACAATCCTATTACATAAATATAAAAGTTTGAATACATAATACTTAAGTTCATAGTTTAATAAATAGACTTTAAGGTTTGAGAGTATGATTTTGATTTGATGAGAAATGCATATTGTTCATGTTTTACTGAATACAGCATTTGGAAATGTATATCTGTTGTTTAAAAAACGCATGTTAAAATGTACCGGTTACAAATATGAAGAGAGTAAGATGAATGTTTTGTGAATCTATGTTGTTGCTTTAATTTTGATTATGATGTTAAGCCAATCCGGTTTGAGGTCAAAGGGCAGGGTAACACGGGAAGTTGGGGTAGATGAGGTTGGAGTAGAAAAAGACAGAGCGAGCGGAGGAGTTGGAGGGAGAAGAAAATTGTAGCGTACGGTAAAATACCAAGAGTGAAGATTTTATATTATCATTAGTGGTGTTATGTTTATATTGTTGGGTGAATATCTCAACCAACAACAATAACCCAGAAAGAGGAGTTTGGCTGTTGGCGGTTTTGGATTAAGCACGGGCTTTGCCGCCAGACTAGCGACAGCGAGTGCCAGGTTGGAGCCGGTGGAGGTCGGGATTGTCGTCGTCCTCAGTCTTCTTCCTGAGTTGGTTCGTCTCGTAAATCCACGAGAGTATTTGGTCGGTCTCTCCTTCACCTGCTGCCGCCCTTCTGCCGCAGTGCGTGTGCTACCGCACTGCTGATCCGAGGTACCAGCTCCTTGTTATTTTGTGCCATCCTGGCGAAACAGCCATTTTGTTTACGGCTACAACGCACACGAGCTACACTCAGGCCTGCACCGTAGAACTGTACTGAATTAAGGTATTCGTGTAGTTAGCATTGCCGGCTAGTTTGTATTGTGTGTCCATGTGCATTACGATGTCATGTAAATGTTGAACCAATAACTGAAGAACTGATTTTTTGTCTGAAGTAAATCTTTCCTGTTTTTGTTTAACAGTTGGTTGTATTGTTTTTTTCATATGTTAAATTGGTTTAAGTTAGTAACAATTACTAACGAACTCAGGTTAGCCACCTCTCATTACAAATCCACCAAACTAGAGAGGCGCTACAGTTGTCTATGCTGTTCAGTTTACCAGCCTTATCTTTAACAACAGGCACTAACAGTACTGACATAATAGAGTTCGGTAGAACACCATGAACCATAATTCCAGTGAGACACATGGCTAGAAATGGACTGAGTCTATAACTGGCATTTTTTAGATGCTCTGCAGAAATGGAATCCATACCACAAGCTTTGTTGTTGTCTAGCATGTGGATGGCATCATAAATATCTACTGATCTAACTATCAAGTCTGCAGAGATACCTTTATATTGATTATCAATTCTCACTGTGTTACTTTGAACACAATTAAATAGTTTACTGTAGTGCTCATGCCATAGATCAGCAATCTTCTCTGGACAACTAACCCCTTTGATATCAGAAGGGAGGGGAGTTCTGTTATTATTTATGATCTTGACCTCCTTCCAGAAGTCAGTAAGATTGTTATTCTGCATCTTTCTGGCCAGCGAGTCTACTCTCATTGTGTTTTCATTTCTCTTAATGAAACGAGTGCATATTTAAATCTAGCATTTGTGAGGTTTTTGTTATCAAGCAGCACTCCCTGTCTGGGTCTGCCTGCCTCTGACCAGACTCTAAAGGCTTCTCTAGCAGCAGCATGTTGCTCAGACACAAACTCATTCCAGACAGGCCGTGCGTTAGGGACCTTACTCTTGTGATTAATAAAAGGTTCACTGGAAGCATAAAGACATTTGACAATATCATCATACATGGCACAGAGCTTTTCAGCATGATGTTTATCCTTGCAGTTCATATCCGTGCACATTAGGGCATCCCTAGAAAATGCAACATCACTATGTAAGCTGTCAGTTAATAGAGAATATCTGTGCCGAACCTCTTTGGTCAATTTTGACCAGTCCAGTTTTCTTGGGGGGCCAGCAACAAGGGTACAATCTCAACATTTAGCAGCATAGCAACTGGTATGTGATCAGTGGTGGCCAGCCCATAACACATCTCTATACTTTCCAGTGAGTCATGAGCATCGGCTGTGGTTACAATATGGTCTAGCCAGGAAGTTGTGTGCCACGTTTCACTTATATAGGTAAAACTTGTATCAGGCAATAACGCTTGATATAATTAATTTAGTTTCATTACAGAACTGCTGCAGATGTTGTGCGAATAAACGCTTATCTGACATTTCAGCATTAAAATCACCCATGACATAGACACAACATGAACTATTGTCCTCTATGAAGGACTGAATAAAAGCTAACCTGTTCTGAAATTCATCCTCATGGTCATAGGATTCATATGGTGTGTACACATTTACAATAGTAAATTTATTTTCATTGTGATTAAACTCCAACCCAATAGCCCAGTCAACGTTAAGCCACACCACCTTTACCGTTGGGTCATATTTTATGTTCCACAGTATAGCTACACCACCAGCTATCCTCCCACAAACCATTCTCATGCTGAGATTGGTAGTGGACTCTCCAGCACTATGAAACATCTTGTGTAGGGAGTTCAATTTGTCCAGATCTTGCTTGGCCATCCAGGTTTCTTGAAGGCAGACAATGTCACTCTCGTCCAGCAATGTGTCCACCACCAAACGTCTTGATCTATCAGCAGCAGTATGTCCTACTCGGAGGCCACGAGCGTTGTAGGATACAACCCGCATTAATGATCTACCACGGACCCATCAGGGCAGCTGGCCGGTGTGTCTGTCTCCCTGGTCTCTACATATAGGCCTACATTCATCCCAGCATCATGACTGAGCTGAAGCTCGGTACCCTGAGAGTGGGGGGTATGCTCTGGTCGAGCTTTTTTGAAAGTATAGACCAAGGGTAATTACCACACCACAACTGTCCCACCATTACCCATAGGTGGCGCTACATTCCACGCCCTAAAGCACAAAGGCTTTCTGGAATGGATAGGCTAACCAAGCCCCCTCCCTTCACTCCTTGGGTTGAAATAAAGGCCCTTGTGGATCTTGATGGTATTATATTTCAGATTTGGTATCCCATTGGTAATTCTGCAGCATAGATTTTTCTATACAGTTCCAATTTGTCAAGAATATACATTTTTCAATGGTTCGCAATGTTTGGAGGAATCCGCCATTACTGCTTGCAGTTATATTTAGGATTCCTCCGTCAGGAGGAAACCTATTGTTATTGTTAGTTTTACTTTTCATGGAAGTCAATGGCAGCCCCTAGAACCCTTCGACAACTTTTTGTGAAATTTGGCACACTCATTAAGGACAGTTGATTCTACACCTACACCAAGTTTCGTGTCTCCGATCAGACCACTCCAGCGCCACCAACGGGTCAAAGTTGGACTTGTGTTTACACACGCAACTTTTGAACCGTATGACCCATTTTCAAAAATTAGGTACCATTGGATTCCCCGGATCAAGCCGAGTTCAACGCACCCCATGGCGTCAATTTCCGGTTATACAGATTTTCCGCTATTTCCGGTTTTATCAAAAACCTTTAAAAGCCTACTCCTCCTACAATTTTTGTCAAATCTTCTTCAAAGTTACCAGAGATGATCTTCAGACCAAGCCTCACAAAAGTTATCGAAAAGAATTTTGATCCTCGCAACCGTTTGTCCGGTACAGCCAATCAAATTCATCAGAAAAGCCGCCAAACAGGATGTGAAGTCCTGTCTCAGCAAATCTTTGAGATATCAACACGAAACTTGGTATATCGATGGAAGACACTACAACATGTTACCGTGTGCAAAGGCAACTTCATATCTCCAAAAATGATTGATATAAAGCAAATTGAACTTATCGCTAACGCTAAAATAATGCTTTACACATCAGCCAGTCAAAAACTGATACTCTGATTCAATCACAAGTTCATATGAAGACTCTTGAGAATGTTTATAACACAAATCTGTGAAAAAGTTGACTGTAAGATCAAAGGTCGATTTTTGGTGAATATTTGAAACATGCTTGCTTGGCTAATTTCTAGCCAAATTTCCAATGAATGTCTCCCCTCCTCCTGCCCGCGCGTGCTCCACATCCTCACACACTCAGCCTTAACTTACACACGCGCGGGCTTGGCAAGACGCACACGCAACATTTCAGGAGAGTGTGGGCTGACCAAGCCCCCACTCATTCCTTGGTTTCTAGCCAAGGCCTTGTGGATCTTGTAATCTTGGATCTCTTAACAAAAGCTGATCTTTTTAGTATTGCATTTCCGATTTTGTATGCAATGGTAAAAAGTTATACAAATCCTGAAACATTGATATATATATATGTATTTATATATATATAAATCTTTATTTCAGACGCCAAGTTCCACATAAAATAACAGACATAGAGCTATAAAAAAGAGAGTAAAACGAAAACATAAAACATAGATAATACAGTGCATAAAAAGTATGAAGACTTTTGTGCCAATGTAGTCTTAAGTTCCAAGTAATCGATAGCAGCTCTTTAGAGGGTTGACCAGAGCCTCTACTATTCAGTTCTCAGACTTGTCCAGTCGACACATGAAACCATACATCAGTTGTCTCAGGAGTGCCTTACAGGTTGGTACGTGCTTAGACAGAAACAACTGACCAGCATTATGCCATCTAGGCACATTAAGTAGCAATCTAAAAGCATCATTGAAACCATACATCAGTTGTCTCAGGATTGCCTTACAGGTTGGTACGTGCTTAGACACAAACAACTGACTAGCACTATGCCACCTTGGCACATTAAGTAGCAATCTAAAAGCATCATTGTAGGCTACTTTCAGTAAATCCAAACTGATTTTCTGCAGTCAGAATATACATTTCCAATTTCAATCAAATAATTCTCTCAAACACTTTAGACAAGATACTGGCCAATGCAAGGGGTCGATAGTTGTCTATGCTGTTCAGTTTACCAGCCTTATCTTTAACAACAGGCACTAACAGTACTGACATAATAGAGTTCGGTAGAACACCATGAACCATAATTCCAGTGAGACACATGGCTAGAAATGGACTGAGTCTATAACTGGCATTTTTTAGATGCTCTGCAGAAATGCAATCCATACCACAAGCTTTGTTGTTGTCTAGCATGTGGATGGCATCATAAATATCTACTGATCTAACTATCAAGTCTGCAGAGATACCTTTATATTCATTATCAATTCTCACTGTGTTACTTTTAACACAATTAAATAGTTTACTCTAGTGCTCATTCCATAGATCAGCAATCTTCTCTGGACAACTAACCCCTTTGATATCAGAAGGGAGGGGAGTTCTGTTATTATTTATGATCTTGACCTCCTTCCAGAAGTCAGTAAGATTGTTATTCTGCATCTTTCTGGCCAGCGAGTCTGCTCTCATTGTGTTTTCATTTCTCTTAATGAAACGAGTGCATATTTAAATCTAGCATTTGTGAGGTTTTTGTTATCAAGCAGCACTCCCTGTCTGGGTCTGCCTGCCTCTGACCAGACTCTAAAGGCTTCTCTAGCAGCAGCATGTTGCTCAGACACAAACTCATTCCAGACAGGCCGTGCGTTAGGGACCTTACTCTTGTGATTAATAAAAGGTTCACTGGAAGCATAAAGACATTTGACAATATCATCATACATGGCACAGAGCTTTTCAGCATGATGTTTATCCTTGCAGTTCATATCCGTGCACATAAGGGCATCCCTAGAAAATGCAACATCACTATGTAAGCTGTCAGTTAATAGAGAATATCTGTGCATAACCTCTTTGGTCAATTTTGACCAGTCCAGTTTTCTTGGGGGGCCAGCAACAAGGGTACACTCTCAACATTTAGCAGCATAGCAACTGGTATGTGATCAGTGGTGGCCAGCCCATAACACATCTCTATACTTTCCAGTGAGTCATGAGCATCGGCTGTGGTTACAATATGGTCTAGCCAGGAAGTTGTGTGCCACGTTTCACTTATATAGGTAAAACTTGTATCAGGCAATAACGCTTGATATAATTAATTTAGTTTCATTACAGAACTGCTGCAGATGTTGTGCGAATAAACGCTTATCTGACATGTCAGCATTAAAATCACCCATGACATAGACACAACATGAACTATTGTCCTCTATGAAGGACTGAATAAAAGCTAACCTGTTCTGAAATTCATCCTCATGGTCATAGGATTCATATGGTGTGTACACATTTACAATAGTAAATTTATTTTCATTGTGATTAAACTCCAACCCAATAGCCCAGTCAACGTTAAGCCACACCACCTTTACCGTTGGGTCATATTTTATGTTCCACAGTATAGCTACACCACCAGCTATCCTCCCACAAACCATTCTCATGCTGAGATCGGTAGTGGACTCTCCAGCACCATGAAACATCTTGTGTAGGGAGTTCAATTTGTCCAGATCTTGCTTGGCCATCCAGGTTTCTTGAAGGCAGACAATGTCACTCTCGTCCAGCAATGTGTCCACCACCAAACATCTTGATCTATCAGCAGCAGTATGTCCTACTCGGAGGCCACGAGCGTTGTAGGATACAACCCGCATTAATGATCTACCACGGACCCATCAGGGCAGCTGGCCAGTGTGTCTGTCTCCCTGGTCTCTACATATAGGCCTACATTCATCCCAGCATCATGACTGAGCTGAAGCTCGGTACCCTGAGAGCGGGGGTATGCTCTGGTCGAGCTTTTTTGAAAGTATAGACCAAGGGTAATTACCACACCACAACTGTCCCACCATCACCCATAGGTGGCGCTACATTCCACGCCCTAAAGCACAAAGGCTTTCTGGAATGGATAGGCTTACCAAGCCCCCTCCCTTCACTCCTTGGGTTGAAATAAAGGCCCTTGTGGATCTTGATGGTATTATATTTCAGATTTGGTATCCCATTGGTAATTCTGCAGCATAGATTTTTCTATACAATTCCAATTTGTCAAGAATATACATTTTTCAATGGTTCGCAATGTTTGGAGGAATCCGCCATTACTGCTTGCAGTTATATTTATTATTATTATTCTTGTTCCATGGAAGTCAATGGCAGCCCCTAGAACACTTCGACAACTTTTTGTGAAATTTGGCACACTCATTAAGGACAGTTGATTCTATACCTACACCAAGTTTCATGTCTCCCATTAGACCACTCCAGCGCCACCAACGGGTCAAAGTTGGACTTGTGTTTACACACGCAACTTTTGAACCGTATGACCCATTTTCAAAAATGAGGTACTATTGGATTCCCTGGTTCAAGCCGAGTTCAACGCACCCCATGGCGTCAATTTCCGGTTATATAGATTTTCCGCTACTTCCGGTTTTATCAAAAACCTTTGAAAGCCTACTCCTCCTACAATTTTTGTCATATCTTCTTCAAAGTTACCAGAGATGATCTTCAGACCAAGCGTCACAAAAGTTATCGAAAAGAATTTTGATCCTCACAACCCTTTGTCCGGTACAGCCAATCAAATTCATCAGAAAAGCCGCCAAACAGGATGTGAAGTCATGTCTCAGCAAATCTTTGAGATATCAACACGAAACTTGGTATATCGATGGAAGACACTACAACATGTTACCGTGTGCAAAGGCAACTTCATATCTCCAAAAATGATTGATATAAAGCAAATTGAACTTATCGCTAACGCTAAAATAATGCTTTACACATCAGCCAGTCAAAAACTGATACTCTGATTCAATCACAAGTTCATATGAAGACTCTTGAGAATGTTTATAACACAAATCTGTGAAAAAGTTGACTGTAAGATCAAAGGTCGATTTTTGGTGAATATTTGAAACCTGCTTGCTTGGCTAATTTCTAGCCAAATTTCCAATGAATGTCTCCCCTCCTCCTGCCCGCGCGTGCTCCACATCCTCACAAACTCAGCCTTAACTTACACACGCGCGGGCTTGGCAAGACGCACACGCAACATTTCAGGAGAGTGTGGGCTGACCAAGCCCCCACTCATTCCTTGGTTTCTAGCAAAGGCCTTGTGGATCTTGTAATCTTGGATCTCTTAACAAAAGCTGATCTTTTTAGTATTGCATTTCCGATTTTGTATGCAATGGTAAAAAGTTATACAAATCCTGAAACATTGATATATATATATATGTATTTATATATATATAAATCTTTATTTCAGACGCCAAGTTCCACATAAAATAACAGACATAGAGCTATAAAAAAGAGAGTAAAACGAAAACATAAAACATAGATAATACAGTGCATAAAAAGTATGAAGACTTTTGTGCCAATGTAGTCTTAAGTTCCAAGTAATCGATAGTAGCTCTTTAGAGGGTTGACCAGAGCCTCTACTATTCAGTTCTCAGACTTGTCCAGTCGACACATGAAACCATACATCAGTTGTCTCAGGAGTGCCTTACAGGTTGGTACGTGCTTAGACAGAAACAACTGACTAGCACTATGCCACCTAGGCACATTAAGTAGCAATCTAAAAGCATCATTGAAACCATACATCAGTTGTCTCAGGATTGCCTTACAGGTTGGTACGTGCTTAGACACAAACAACTGACTAGCACTATGCCACCTTGGCACATTAAGTAGCAATCTAAAAGCATAATTGTAGGCTACTTTCAGTATCTGTATACTCCTTTACCTGTACATAGACCACAAATGAGCAGTGTGCAATGGTGTTATGTAGGTTCTAAACAGGGAACATTTAACTGAATCTGAGCACATAGAAAATGTCCTTAATAACATACTGGCCTGAGAATATATTTGACAGCGCTGTTGATACATATCGTTGTCATCTGTCCAATCATCAGAAATGACATGGCAGATATTTTATTTCCTCACAAACACCAAGGGGACTGCCAGATAAATAAAAGGTAGGGAAGGTTAATTTCCTGTCCTGATTACTTCTGACTATCATTATGTGGCTTTTCTTTGCATTATATTTTATATCATGATCTAAGCCATACTGAGAGCACACCCATAGCATATGTTGCAACAGGCTGAGTGGAACCAGATAATCTGCGTACATCAGATGATTGACAATAGATTCACCAACAAGACAGCCTGTATTTGTCTTATTCAGCTGGCTTGATAAGTCGTCCATATCCATATTAAACAAAAAGGGAAATCAAATTCCTCCTTGTCGAACTCCGTTACCAACATGGAAAGCAGCTGATACAACATTGTCCCATTTAACATGAAAAGTTTGATTGGCATACCAGAACACCAAAATCCTCACAAGAGGTTTAGGGAAACCTCTCGCTATTAGCTTCATAAACAGTTTTTCATGACAAATTCGATCGAAAGCTTTGTAAGCATCAATAAGCATAAAAATACAGATGAATTAAGACTTGTGTACCTGAGACAATCTCCTTCAGAGCATAGATACAGAGATCAGTACCATGTTTTCTTTTAAAACCAAACTGATTTTCTGCAGTCAGAATATACATTTCCAATTTCAATCAAATAATTCTCTCAAACACTTTAGACAAGATACTGGCCAATGCAATGGGTCGATAGTTGTGTAGCCCGGGTGGTAAACATTTCTGTTGAAACAATCCTATTACATAAATATAAAAGTTTGAATACATAATACTTAAGTTCATAGTTTAATAAATAGACTTTAAGGTTTGAGAGTATGATTTTGATTTGATGAGAAATGCATATTGTTCATGTTTTACTGAATACAGCATTTGGAAATGTATATCTGTTGTTTAAAAAACGCATGTTAAAATGTACCGGTTACAAATATGAAGAGAGTAAGATGAATGTTTTGTGAATCTATGTTGTTGCTTTAATTTTGATTATGATGTTAAGCCAATCCGGTTTGAGGTCAAAGGGCAGGGTAACACGGGAAGTTGGGGTAGATGAGGTTGGAGTAGAAAAAGACAGAGCGAGCGGAGGAGTTGGAGGGAGAAGAAAATTGTAGCGTACGGTAAAATACCAAGAGTGAAGATTTTATATTATCATTAGTGGTGTTATGTTTATATTGTTGGGTGAATATCTCAACCAACAACAATAACCCAGAAAGAGGAGTTTGGCTGTTGGCGGTTTTGGATTAAGCACGGGCTTTGCCGCCAGACTAGCGACAGCGAGTGCCAGGTTGGAGCCGGTGGAGGTCGGGATTGTCGTCGTCCTCAGTCTTCTTCCTGAGTTGGTTCGTCTCGTAAATCCACGAGAGTATTTGGTCGGTCTCTCCTTCACCTGCTGCCGCCCTTCTGCCGCAGTGCGTGTGCTACCGCACTGCTGATCCGAGGTACCAGCTCCTTGTTATTTTGTGCCATCCTGGCGAAACAGCCATTTTGTTTACGGCTACAACGCACACGAGCTACACTCAGGCCTGCACCGTAGAACTGTACTGAATTAAGGTATTCGTGTAGTTAGCATTGCCGGCTAGTTTGTATTGTGTGTCCATGTGCATTACGATGTCATGTAAATGTTGAACCAATAACTGAAGAACTGATTTTTTGTCTGAAGTAAATCTTTCCTGTTTTTGTTTAACAGTTGGTTGTATTGTTTTTTTCATATGTTAAATTGGTTTAAGTTAGTAACAATTACTAACGAACTCAGGTTAGCCACCTCTCATTACAAATCCACCAAACTAGAGAGGCGCTACAGTTGTCTATGCTGTTCAGTTTACCAGCCTTATCTTTAACAACAGGCACTAACAGTACTGACATAATAGAGTTTGGTAGAACACCATGAACCATAATTCCAGTGAGACACATGGCTAGAAATGGACTGAGTCTATAACTGGCATTTTTTAGATGCTCTGCAGAAATGGAATCCATACCACAAGCTTTGTTGTTGTCTAGCATGTGGATGGCATCATAAATATCTACTGATCTAACTATCAAGTCTGCAGAGATACCTTTATATTGATTATCAATTCTCACTGTGTTACTTTGAACACAATTAAATAGTTTACTGTAGTGCTCATGCCATAGATCAGCAATCTTCTCTGGACAACTAACCCCTTTGATATCAGAAGGGAGGGGAGTTCTGTTATTATTTATGATCTTGACCTCCTTCCAGAAGTCAGTAAGATTGTTATTCTGCATCTTTCTGGCCAGCGAGTCTGCTCTCATTGTGTTTTCATTTCTCTTAATGAAACGAGTGCATATTTAAATCTAGCATTTGTGAGGTTTTTGTTATCAAGCAGCACTCTCTGTCTGGGTCTGCCTGCCTCTGACCAGACTCTAAAGGCTTCTCTAGCAGCAGCATGTTGCTCAGACACAAACTCATTCCAGACAGGCCGTGCGTTAGGGACCTTACTCTTGTGATTAATAAAAGGTTCACTGGAAGCATAAAGACATTTGACAATATCATCATACATGGCACAGAGCTTTTCAGCATTATGTTTATCCTTGCAGTTCATATCCGAGAATTAGTTAATAGAGAATATCTGTGCCGAACCTCTTTGGTCAATTTTGACCAGTCCAGTTTTCTTGGGGGGCCAGCAACAAGGGTACACTCTCAACATTTAGCAGCATAGCAACTGGTATGTGATCAGTGGTGGCCAGCCCATAACACATCTCTATACTTTCCAGTGAGTCATGAGAATCGGCTGTGGTTACAATATGGTCTAGCCAGGAAGTTGTGTGCCACGTTTCACTTATATAGGTAAAACTTGTATCAGGCAATAACGCTTGATATAATTAATTTAGTTTCATTACAGAACTGCTGCAGATGTTGTGCGAATAAACACTTATCTGACATGTCAGCATTAAAATCACCCATGACATAGACACAACATGAACTATTGTCCTCTATGAAGGACTGAATAAAAGCTAACCTGTTCTGAAATTCATCCTCATGGTCATAGGATTCATATGGTGTGTACACATTTACAATAGTACATTTATTTTCATTGTGATTAAACTCCAACCCAATAGCCCAGTCAACGTTAAGCCACACCACCTTTACCGTTGGGTCATATTTTATGTTCCACAGTATAGCTACACCACCAGCTATCCTCCCACAAACCATTCTCATGCTGAGATCGGTAGTGGACTCTCCAGCACCATGAAAGTTCTTGTGTAGGGAGTTCAATTTGTCCAGATCTTGCTTGGTCATCCAGGTTTCTTGAAGGCAGACAATGTCACTCTCGTCCAGCAATGTGTCCACCACCAAACGTCTTGATCTATCAGCAGCAGTATGTCCTACTCGGAGGCCACGAGCGTTGTAGGATACAACCCGCATTAATGATCTACCACGGACCCATCAGGGCAGCTGGCCGGTGTGTCTGTCTCCCTGGTCTCTACATATAGGCCTACATTCATCCCAGCATCATGACTGAGCTGAAGCTCGGTACCCTGAGAGCGGGGGGTATGCTCTGGTCGAGCTTTTTTGAAAGTATAGACCAAGGGTAATTACCAAACCACAACTGTCCCACCATTACCCATATGTGGCGCTACATTCCACGCCCTAAAGCACAAAGGCTTTCTGGAATGGATAGGCTAACCAAGCCCCCTCCCTTCACTCCTTGAGTTGAAATAAAGGCCCTTGTGGATCCTGGTGGTATTATATTTCAGATTTGGTATCCCATTGGTAATTCTGCAGCATAGATTTTTCTATACAGTTCCAATTTGTCAAGAATATACATTTTTCAATGGTTCGCAATGTTTGGAGGAATCCGCCATTACTGCTTGCAGTTATATTTATTAGGATTCCTCCGTCAGGAGGAAACCTATTGTTATTGTTAGTTTTATTATTATTATTATTATTATTCTTGTTCCATGGAAGTCAATGGCAGCCCCTAGAACACTTCGACAACTTTTTGTGAAATTTGGCACACTCATTAAGGACAGTTGATTCTATACCTACACCAAGTTTCATGTCTCCCATTAGACCACTCCAGCGCCACCAACGGGTCAAAGTTGGACTTGTGTTTACACACGCAACTTTTGAACCGTATGACCCATTTTCAAAAATGAGGTACCATTGGATTCCCTGGTTCAAGCCGAGTTCAACGCACCCCATGGCGTCAATTTCCGGTTATATAGATTTTCCGCTACTTCCGGTTTTATCAAAAACCTTTGAAAGCCTACTCCTCCTACAATTGTTGTCATATCTTCTTCAAAGTTACCAGAGATGATCTTCAGACCAAGCGTCACAAAAGTTATCGAAAAGAATTTTGATCCTCACAACCGTTTGTCCGGTACAGCCAATCAAATTCATCAGAAAAGCCGCCAAACAGGATGTGAAGTCATGTCTCAGCAAATCTTTGAGATATCAACACGAAACTTGGTATATCGATGGAAGACACTACAACATGTTACCGTGTGCAAAGGCAACTTCATATCTCCAAAAATGATTGATATAAAGCAAATTGAACTTATCGCTAACGCTAAAATAATGCTTTACACATCAGCCAGTCAAAAACTGATACTCTGATTCAATCACAAGTTCATATGAAGACTCTTGAGAATGTTTATAACACAAATCTGTGAAAAAGTTGACTGTAAGATCAAAGGTCGATTTTTGGTGAATATTTGAAACATGCTTGCTTGGCTAATTTCTAGCCAAATTTCCAATGAATGTCTCCCCTCCTCCTGCCCACGCGTGCTCCACATCCTCACACACTCAGCCTTAACTTACACACGCGCGGGCTTGGCAAGACGCACACGCAACATTTCAGGAGAGTGTGGGCTGACCAAGCCCCCACTCATTCCGTAGTCTCTAGCAAAGGCCTTGTGGATCTTGTAATCTTGGATCTCTTAACAAAAGCTGATCTTTTTGGTATTGCATTTCCGATTTTGTATGCAATGGTAAAAAGTTATACAAATCCTGAAACATTGATATATATATATATATATGTATTTATATATATATAAATCTTTATTTCAGACGCCAAGTTCCACATAAAATAACAGACATAGAGCTATAAAAAAGAGAGTAAAACAAAAACATAAAACATAGATAATACAGTGCATAAAAAGTATGAAGACTTTTGTGCCAATGTAGTCTTAAGTTCCAAGTAATCGATAGCAGCTCTTTAGAGGGTTGACCAGAGCCTCTACTATTCAGTTCTCAGACTTGTCCAGTCGACACATGAAACCATACATCAGTTGTCTCAGGAGTGCCTTACAGGTTGGTACGTGCTTAGACAGAAACAACTGACCAGCACTATGCCACCTAGGCACATTAAGTAGCAATCTAAAAGCATCATTGAAACCATACATCAGTTGTCTCAGGATTGCCTTACAGGTTGGTACGTGCTTAGACACAAACAACTGACTAGCACTATGCCACCTTGGCACATTAAGTAGCAATCTAAAAGCATCATTGTAGGCTACTTTCAGTATCTGTATACTCCTTTACCTGTACATAGACCACAAATGAGCAGTGTACAATGGTGTTATGTAGGTTCTAAACAGGGAACATTAAACTGAATCTGAGCACATAGAAAACGTCCTTAATATCATACTGGCCTGAGAATATATTTTACAGCGCTGTTGATACATATCGTTGTCATCTGTCCAATCATCAGAAATGACATGGCAGATATTTTATTTCCTCACAAACACCAAGGGGACTGCCAGATAAATAAAAGGTAGGGAAGGTTAATTTCCTGTCCTGATTACTTCTGACTATCATTATGTGGCTTTTCTTTGCATTATATTTTATACCATGATCTAAGCCATACTGAGAGCACACCCATAGCATCTGTTGCAACAGGCTGAGTGGAACCAGATAATCTGCGTACATCAGATGATTGACAATAGATTCACCAACAAGACAGCCTGTATTTGTCTTATTCAGCTGGCTTGATAAGTCGTCCATATCCATATTAAACAAAAAGGGAAATCAAATTCCTCCTTGTCGAACTCCGTTACCAACATGGAAAGGAGCTGATACAACATTGTCCCATTTAACATGAAAAGTTTGATTGGCATACCAGAACACCAAAATCCTCACAAGAGGTTTAGGGACACCTCTCGTCATTAGCTTCATAAACAGTTTTTCATGACAAATTCGATCGAAAGCTTTGTAAGCATCAATAAAGCATAAAAATACAGATAAATTAAGACTTGTGTACCTGAGACAATCTCCTTCAGAGCATAGATACAGAGATCAGTACCATGTTTTTTTTTAAAACCAAACTGATTTTCTGCCGTCAGAATATACATTTCCAATTTCAATCAAATAATTCTCTCAAACACTTTAGACAAGATACTGGCCAATGCAATGGGTCGATAGTTGTCTATGCTGTTCAGTTTACCAGCCTTATCTTTATCAACAGGCACTAACAGTACTGACATAATAGAGTTCGGTAGAACACCATGAACCATAATTCCAGTGAGACACATGGCTAGAAATGGACTGAGTCTATAAGTGGCATTTTTTAGATGCTCTGCAGAAATGCAATCCATACCACAAGCTTTGTTGTTGTCTAGCATGTGGATGGCATCATAAATATCTACTGATCTAACTATCAAGTCTGCAGAGATACCTTTATATTCATTATCAATTCTCACTGTGTTACTTTGAACACAATTAAATAGTTTACTGTAGTGCTCATGCCATAGATCAGCAATCTTCTCTGGACAACTAACCCCTTTGATATCAGAAGGGAGGGGAGTTCTGTTATTATTTATGATCTTGACCTCCTTCCAGAAGTCAGTAAGATTGTTATTCTGCATCTTTCTGGCCAGCGAGTCTGCTCTCATTGTGTTTTCATTTCTCTAAATGAAACAAGTGCATATTTAAATCTAGCTTTTGTGAGGTTTTTGTTATCAAGCAGCACTCCCTGTCTGGGTCTGTCTGCCTCTGACCAGACTCTAAAGGCTTCTCTAGCAGCAGCATGTTGCTCAGACACAAACTCATTCCAGACAGGCCGTGCGTTAGGGACCTTACTCTTGTGATTAATAAAAGGTTCACTGGAAGCATAAAGACATTTGACAATATCATCATACATGGCACAGAGCTTTTCAGCATGATGTTTATCCTTGCAGTTCATATCCGTGCACATTAGGGCATCCCTAGAAAATGCAACATCACTATGTAAGCTGTCACTTAATAGAGAATATCTGTGCATAACCTCTTTGGTCAATTTTGACCAGTCCAGTTTTCTTGGGGGGCCAGCAACAAGGGTACACTCTCAACATTTAGCAGCATAGCAACTGGTATGTGATCAGTGGTGGCCAGCCCATAACACATCTCTATACTTTCCAGTGAGTCATGAGCATCGGCTGTGGTTACAATATGGTCTAGCCAGGAAGTTGTGTGCCACGTTTCACTTATATAGGTAAAACTTGTATCAGGCAATAACGCTTGATATAATTAATTTAGTTTCATTACAGAACTGCTGCAGATGTTGTGCGAATAAACACTTATCTGACATGTCAGCATTAAAATCACCCATGACATAGACACAACATGAACTATTGTCCTCTATGAAGGACTGAATAAAAGCTAACCTGTTCTGAAATTCATCCTCATGGTCATAGGATTCATATGGTGTGTACACATTTACAATAGTACATTTATTTTCATTGTGATTAAACTCCAACCCAATAGCCCAGTCAACGTTAAGCCACACCACCTTTACCGTTGGGTCATATTTTATGTTCCACAGTATAGCTACACCACCAGCTATCCTCCCACAAACCATTCTCATGCTGAGATCGGTAGTGGACTCTCCAGCACCATGAAAGTTCTTGTGTAGGGAGTTCAATTTGTCCAGATCTTGCTTGGTCATCCAGGTTTCTTGAAGGCAGACAATGTCACTCTCGTCCAGCAATGTGTCCACCACCAAACGTCTTGATCTATCAGCAGCAGTATGTCCTACTCGGAGGCCACGAGCGTTGTAGGATACAACCCGCATTAATGATCTACCACGGACCCATCAGGGCAGCTGGCCGGTGTGTCTGTCTCCCTGGTCTCTACATATAGGCCTACATTCATCCCAGCATCATGACTGAGCTGAAGCTCGGTACCCTGAGAGCGGGGGGTATTCTCTGGTCGAGCTTTTTTGAAAGTATAGACCAAGGGTAATTACCAAACCACAACTGTCCCACCATTACACATATGTGGCGCTACATTCCACGCCCTAAAGCACAAAGGCTTTCTGGAATGGATAGGCTAACCAAGCCCCCTCCCTTCACTCCTTGAGTTGAAATAAAGGCCCTTGTGGATCCTGGTGGTATTATATTTCAGATTTGGTATCCCATTGGTAATTCTGCAGCATAGATTTTTCTATACAGTTCCAATTTGTCAAGAATATACATTTTTCAATGGTTCGCAATGTTTGGAGGAATCCGCCATTACTGCTTGCAGTTATATTTAGGATTCCTCCGTCAGGAGGAAACCTATTGTTATTGTTAGTTTTATTATTAGGATTCCTCCGTCAGGAGGAAACCTATTGTTATTGTTAGTTTTATTATTATTATTATTCTTGTTCCATGGAAGTCAATGGCAGCCCCTAGAACCCTTCGACAACTTTTTGTGAAATTTGGCACACTCATTAAAGACAGTTGATTCTATACCTACACCAAGTTTCATGTCTCCCATTAGACCACTCCAGCGCCACCAACGGGTCAAAGTTGGACTTGTGTTTACACACGCAACTTTTGAACCGTATGACCCATTTTCAAAAATGAGGTACCATTGGATTCCCTGGATCAAGCCGAGTTCAACGCACCCCATGGCGTCAATTTCCGGTTATATAGATTTTCCGCTATTTCCGGTTTTATCAAAAACCTTTGAAAGCCTACTCCTCCTACAATTTTTGTCATATCTTCTTCAAAGTTACCAGAGATGATCTTCAGACCAAGCCTCACAAAAGTTATCGAAAAGAATTTTGATCCTCGCAACCGTTTGTCCGGTACAGCCAATCAAATTCATCAGAAAAGCCGCCAAACAGGATGTGAAGTCATGTCTCAGCAAATCTTTGAGATATCAACACGAAACTTGGTATATCGATGGAAGACACTACAACATGTTACCGTGTGCAAAGGCAACTTCATATCTCCAAAAATGATTGATATAAAGCAAATTGAACTTATCGCTAACGCTAAAATAATGCTTTACACATCAGCCAGTCAAAAACTGATACTCTGATTCAATCACAAGTTCATATGAAGACTCTTGAGAATGTTTATAACACAAATCTGTGAAAAAGTTGACTGTAAGATCAAAGGTTGATTTTTGGTGAATATTTGAAACATGCTTGCTTGGCTAATTTCAAGCCAAATTTCCAATGAATGTCTCCCCTCCTCCTGCCCGCGCGTGCTCCACATCCTCACACACTCAGCCTTAACTTACACACGCGCGGGCTTGGCAAGACGCACACGCAACATTTCAGGAGAGTGTGGGCTGACCAAGCCCCCACTCATTCCTTGGTTTCTAGCAAAGGCCTTGTGGATCTTGTAATCTTGGATCTCTTAACAAAAGCTGATCTTTTTAGTATTGCATTTCCGATTTTGTATCCAATGGTAAAAAGTTATACAAATCCTGAAACATTGATATATATATATATGTATTTATATATATATAAATCTTTATTTCAGACGCCAAGTTCCACATAAAATAACAGACATAGAGCTCTAAAAAAGAGAGTAAAACGAAAACATAAAACATAGATAATACAGTGCATAAAAAGTATGAAGACTTTTGTGCCAATGTAGTCTTAAGTTCCAAGTAATCGATAGCAGCTCTTTAGAGGGTTGACCAGAGCCTCTACTATTCAGTTCTCAGACTTGTCCAGTCGACACATGAAACCATACATCAGTTGTCTCAGGAGTGCCTTACAGGTTGGTACGTGCTTAGACAGAAACAACTGACCAGCACTATGCCACCTAGGCACATTAAGTAGCAATCTAAAAGCATCATTGAAACCATACATCAGTTGTCTCAGGATTGCCTTACAGGTTGGTACGTGCTTAGAAACAAACAACTGACTAGCACTATGCCACCTTGGCACATTAAGTAGCAATCTAAAAGCATCATTGTAGGCTACTTTCAGTATCTGTATACTCCTTTACCTGTACATAGACCACAAATGAGCAGTGTACAATGGTGTTATGTAGGTTCTAAACAGGGAACATTTAACTGAATCTGAGCACATAGAAAACGTCCTTAATAACATACTGGCCTGAGAATATATTTTACAGCGCTGTTGATACATATCGTTGTCATCTGTCCAATCATCAGAAATGACATGGCAGATATTTTATTTCCTCACAAACACCAAGGGGACTGCCAGATAAATAAAAGGTAGGGAAGGTTAATTTCCTGTCCTGATTACTTCTGACTATCATTATGTGGCTTTTCTTTGCATTATATTTTATATCATGATCTAAGCCATACTGAGAGCACACCCATAGCATCTGTTGCAACAGGCTGAGTGGAACCAGATAATCTGCGTACATCAGATGATTGACAATAGATTCACCAACAAGACAGCCTGTATTTGTCTTATTCAGCTGGCTTGATAAGTCGTCCATATCCATATTAAACAAAAAGGGAAATCAAATTCCTCCTTGTCGAACTTCGTTACCAACATGGAAAGGAGCTGATACAACATTGTCCCATTTAACATGAAAAGTTTGATTGGCATACGAGAACACCAAAATCCTCACAAGAGGTTTAGGGACACCTCTCGCTATTAGCTTCATAAACAGTTTTTCATGACAAATTCGATCAAAAGCTTTGTAAGCATCAATAAAGCATAAAAATGCAGATAAATTAAGACTTGTGTACCTGAGACAATCTCCTTCAGAGCATAGATACAGAGATCAGTACCATGTTTTCTTTTAAAACCAAACTGATTTTCTGCAGTCAGAATATACATTTCCAATTTCAATCAAATAATTCTCTCAAACACTTTAGACAAGATACTGGCCAATGCAATGGGTTGATAGTTGTCTATGCTGTTCAGTTTACCAGCCTTATCTTTAACAACAGGCACTAACAGTACTGACATAATAGAGTTCGGTAGAACACCATGAACCATAATTCCAGTGAGACACATGGCTAGAAATGGACTGAGTCTATAACTGGCATTTTTTAGATGCTCTGCAGAAATGCAATCCATACCACAAGCTTTGTTGTTGTCTAGCATGTGGATGGCATCATAAATATCTACTGATCTAACTATCAAGTCTGCAGAGATACCTTTATATTCATTATCAATTTTCACTGTGTTACTTTTAACACAATTAAATAGTTTACTGTAGTGCTCATTCCATAGATCAGCAATCTTCTCTGGACAACTAACCCCTTTGATATCAGAAGGGAGGGGAGTTCTGTTATTATTTATGATCTTGACCTCCTTCCAGAAGTCAGTAAGATTGTTATTCTGCATCTTTCTGGCCAGCGAGTCTGCTCTCATTGTGTTTTCATTTCTCTTAATGAAACAAGTGCATATTTAAATCTAGCATTTGTGAGGTTTTTGTTATCAAGCAGCACTCCCTGTCTGGGTCTGCCTGCCTCTGACCAGACTCTAAAGGCTTCTCTACCAGCAGCATGTTGCTCAGACACAAACTCATTCCAGACAGGCCGTGCGTTAGGGACCTTACTCTTGTGATTAATAAAAGGTTCACTGGAAGCATAAAGACATTTGACAATATCATCATACATGGCACAGAGCTTTTCAGCATGATGTTTATCCTTGCAGTTCATATCCGTGCACATTAGGGCATCCCTAGAAAATGCAACATCACTATGTAAGCTGTCAGTTAATAGAGAATATCTGTGCATAACCTCTTTGGTCAATTTTGACCTGTCCAGTTTTCTTGGGGGGCCAGCAACAAGGGTACACTCTCAACATTTAGCAGCATAGCAACTGGTATGTGATCAGTGGTGGCCAGCCCATAACACATCTCTATACTTTCCAGTGAGTCATGAGCATCGGCTGTGGTTACAATATGGTCTAGCCAGGAAGTTGTGTGCCACGTTTCACTTATATAGGTAAAACTTGTATCAGGCAATAACGCTTGATATCATTAATTTAGTTTCATTACAGAACTGCTGCAGATGTTGTGCGAATAAACACTTATCTGACATGTCAGCATTAAAATCACCCATGACATAGACACAACATGAACTATTGTCCTCTATGAAGGACTGAATAAAAGCTAACCTGTTCTGAAATTTATCCTCATGGTCATAGGATTCATATGGTGTGTACACATTTACAATAGTAAATTTATTTTCATTGTGATTAAACTCCAACCCAATAGCCCAGTCAACGTTAAGCCACACCACCTTTACCGTTGGGTCATATTTTATGTTCCACAGTATAGCTACACCACCAGCTATCCTCCCACAAACCATTCCCATGCTGAGATCGCTAGTGGACTCTCCAGCACCATGAAAGTTCTTGTGTAGGGAGTTCAATTTGTCCAGATCTTGCTTGGCCATCCAGGTTTCTTGAAGGCAGACAATGTCACTCTCGTCCAGCAATGTGTCCACCACCAAACGTCTTGATCTATCAGCAGCAGTATGTCCTACTCGGAGGCCACGAGCGTTGTAGGATACAACCCGCATTAATGATCTACCACGGACCCATCAGGGCAGCTGGCCGGTGTGTCTGTCTCCCTGGTCTCTACATATAGGCCTACATTCATCCCAGCATCATGACTGAGCTGAAGCTCGGTACCCTGAGAGGGGGGGGTATGCTCTGGTCGAGCTTTTTTGAAAGTATAGACCAAGGGTAATTACCACACCACAACTGTCCCACCATTACCCATAGGTGGCGCTACATTCCACGCCCTAAAGCACAAAGGCTTTCTGGAATGGATAGGCTAACCAAGCCCCCTCCCTTCACTCCTTGGGTTGAAATAAAGGCCCTTGTGGATCTTGATGGTATTATTTCAGATTTGGTATCCCATTGGTAATTCTGCAGCTTAGATTTTTCTATACAGTTCCAATTTGTCAAGAATATACATTTTTCAATGATTCGCAATGTTTGGAGGAATCCGCCATTACTGCTTGCAGTTATATTTAGGATTCCTCCGTCAGGAGGAAACCTATTGTTATTGTTAGTTTTATTATTATTATTATTCTTGTTCCATGGAAGTCAATGGCAGCCCCTAGAACCCTTTGACAACTTTTTGTGAAATTTGGCACACTCATTAAGGACAGTTGATTCTATACCTACACCAAGTTTCATGTCTCCCATTAGACCACTCCAGCGCCACCAACGGGTCAAAGTTGGACTTGTGTTTACACACGCAACTTTTGAACCGTATGACCCATTTTCAAAAATGAGGTACCATTGGATTCCCTGGATCAAGCCGAGTTCAACGCACCCCATGGCGTCAATTTCCGGTTATGTAGATTTTCCGCTATTTCCGGTTTTATCAAAAACCTTTGAAAGCCTACTCCTCCTACAATTGTTGTCATATCTTCTTCAAAGTTACCAGAGATGATCTTCAGACCAAGCCTCATAAAAGTTATCGAAAAGAATTTTGATCCTCACAACCGTTTGTCCGGTACAGCCAATCAAATTCATCAGAAAAGCCGCCAAACAGGATGTGAAGTCATGTCTCAGCAAATCTTTGAGATATCAACACGAAACTTGGTATATCGATGGAAGACACTACAACATGTTACCGTGTGCAAAGGCAACCTCATATCTCCAAAAATGATTGATATAAAGCAAATTGAACTTATCGCTAACGCTAAAATAATGCTTTACACATCAGCCAGTCAAAAACTGATACTCTGATTCAATCACAAGTTCATATGAAGACTCTTGAGAATGTTTATAACACAAATCTGTGAAAAGGTTGACTGTAAGATCAAAGGTCGATTTTTGGTGAATATTTGAAACATGCTTGCTTGGCTAATTTCTAGCCAAATTTCCAATGAATGTCTCCCCTCCTCCTGCCCGCGCGTGCTCCACATCCTCACACACTCAGCCTTAACTTACACACGCGCGGGCTTGGCAAGACGCACACGCAACATTTCAGTAGAGTGTGGGCTGACCAAGCCCCCACTCATTCCTTAGTCTCTAGCAAAGGCCTTGTGGATCTTGTAATCTTGGATCTCTTAACAAAAGCTGATCTTTTTGGTATTGCATTTCCGATTTTGTATGCAATGGTAAAAAGTTATACAAATCCTGAAACATTGATATATATATATATGTATTTATATATATATATAAATCTTTATTTCAGACGCCAAGTTCCACATAAAATAACAGACATAGAGCTATAAAAAAGAGAGTAAAACAAAAACATAAAACATAGATAATACAGAGCATAAAAAGTACGAAGACTTTTGTGCCAATGTAGTCTTAAGTTCCAAGTAATCGATAGCAGCTCTTTAGAGGGTTGACCAGAGCCTCTACTATTCAGTTCTCAGACTTGTCCAGTCGACACATGAAACCATACATCAGTTGTCTCAGGAGTGCCTTACAGGTTGGTACGTGCTAAGACAGAAACAACTGACCAGCACTATGCCACCTAGGCACATTAAGTAGCAATCTAAAAGCATAATTGAAACCATACATCAGTTGTCTCAGGATTGCCTTACAGGTTGGTACGTGCTTAGACACAAACAACTGACTAGCACTATGCCACCTTGGCACATTAAGTAGCAATCTAAAAGCATCATTGTAGGCTACTTTCAGTATCTGTATACTCCTTTTCCTGTACATAGACCACAAATGAGCAGTGTACAATGGTGTTATGTAGGTTCTAAACAGGGAACATTTAACTGAATCTGAGCACATAGAAAACGTCCTTAATAACATACTGGCCTGAGAATATATTTGACAGCGCTGTTGATACATATCGTTGTCATCTTTCCAATCATCAGAAATGACATGGCCCAGAAATTGTATTTCCTCACAAACACCAAGGGGACTGCCAGATAAATAAAAGGTAGGGAAGGTTAATTTCCTGTCCTGATTACTTCTGACTATCATTATGTGGCTTTTCTTTGCATTATATTTTATATCATGATCTAAGCCATACTGAGAGCACACCCATAGCATCTGTTGCAACAGGCTGAGTGGAACCAGATTATTTGCGTACATCAGATAATTGACAATAGATTCACCAACAAGACAGCCTGTATTTGTCTTATTCAGCTGGCTTGATAAGTCGTCCATATCCATATTAAACAAAAAGGGAAATCAAATTCCTCCTTGTCGAACTTCGTTACCAACATGGAAAGGAGCTGATACAACATTGTCCCATTTAACATGAAAAGTTTGATTGGCATACCAGAACACCAAAATCCTCACAAGAGGTTTAGGGACACCTCTCGCTATTAGCTTCATAAACAGTTTTTCATGACAAATTCGATCGAAAGCTTTGTAAGCATCAATAAAGCATAAAAATACAGATGAATTAAGACTTGTGTACCTGAGACAATCTCCTTCAGAGCATAGATACAGAGATCAGTACCATGTTTTCTTTTAAAACCAAACTGATTGTCTGCAGTCAGAATATACATTTCCAATTTCAATCAAATAATGCTCTCAAACACTTTAGACAAGATACTGGCCAATGCAATGGGTCGATAGTTGTCTATGCTGTTCAGTTTACCAGCCTTATCTTTAACAACAGGCACTAACAGTACTGACATAATAGAGTTCGGTAGAACACCATGAACCATAATTCCAGTGAGACACATGGCTAGAAATGGACTGAGTCTATAACTGGCATTTTTTAGATGCTCTGCAGAAATGCAATCCATACCACAAGCTTTGTTGTTGTCTAGCATGTGGATGGCATCATAAATATCTACTGATCTAACTATCAAGTCTGCAGAGATACCTTTATATTGATTATCAATTCTCACTGTGTTACTTTGAACACAATTAAATAGTTTACTGTAGTGCTCATGCCATAGATCAGCAATCTTCTCTGGACAACTAACCCCTTTGATATCAGAAGGGAGGGGAGTTCTGTTATTATTTATGATCTTGACCTCCTTTCAGAAGTCAGTAAGATTGTTATTCTGCATCTTTCTGGCCAGCGAGTCTGCTCTCATTGTGTTTTCATTTCTCTTAATGAAACGAGTGCATATTTAAATCTAGCATTTGTGAGGTTTTTGTTATCAAGCAGCACTCTCTGTCTGGGTCTGCCTGCCTCTGACCAGACTCTAAAGGCTTCTCTAGCAGCAGCATGTTGCTCAGACACAAACTCATTCCAGACAGGCCGTGCGTTAGGGACCTTACTCTTGTGATTAATAAAACCTTCACTGAAAGCATAAAGACATTTGACAATATCATCATACATGGCACAGAGCTTTTCAGCATGATGTTTATCCTTGCAGTTCATATCCGTGCACATTAGGGCATCCCTAGAAAATGCAACATCACTATGTAAGCTGTCAGTTAATAGAGAATATCTGTGCATAACCTCTTTGGTCAATTTTGACCAGTCCAGTTTTCTTGGGGGGCCAGCAACAAGGGTACACTCTCAACATTTAGCAGCATAGCAACTGGTATGTGATCAGTGGTGGCCAGCCCATAACACATCTCTATACTTTCCAGTGAGTCATGAGCATCGGCTGTGGTTACAATATGGTCTAGCCAGGAAGTTGTGTGCCACGTTTCACTTATATAGGTAAAACTTGTATCAGGCAATAACGCTTGATATCATTAATTTAGTTTCATTACAGAACTGCTGCAGATGTTGTGCGAATAAACACTTATCTGACATGTCAGCATTAAAATCACCCATGACATAGACACAACATGAACTATTGTCCTCTATGAAGGACTGAATAAAAGCTAACCTGTTCTGAAATTCATCCTCATGGTCATAGGATTCATATGGTGTGTACACATTTACAATAGTACATTTATTTTCATTGTGATTAAACTCCAACCCAATAGCCCAGTCAACGTTAAGCCACACCACCTTTACTGTTGGGTCATATTTTATGTTCCACAGTATAGCTACACCACCAGCTATCCTCCCACAAACCATTCTCATGCTGAGATTGGTAGTGGACTCTCCAGCACCATGAAAGTTCTTGTGTAGGGAGTTCAATTTGTCCAGATCTTGCTTGGTCATCCAGGTTTCTTGAAGGCAGACAATGTCACTCTCGTCCAGCAATGTGTCCACCACCAAACGTCTTGATCTATCAGCAGCAGTATGTCCTACTCGGAGGCCACGAGCGTTGTAGGATACAACCCGCATTAATGATCTACCACGGACCCATCAGGGCAGCTGGCCGGTGTGTCTGTTTCCCTGGTCTCTACATATAGGCCTACATTCATCCCAACATCATGACTGAGCTGAAGCTCGGTACCCTGAGAGCGGGGGGTATTCTCTGGTCGAGCTTTTTTGAAAGTATAGACCAAGGGTAATTACCAAACCACAACTGTCCCACCATTACCCATATGTGGCGTTACATTCCAGGCCCTAAAGCACAAAGGCTTTCTGGAATGGATAGGCTAACCAAGCCCCCTCCCTTCACTCCTTGAGTTGAAATAAAGGCCCTTGTGGATCCTGGTGGTATTATATTTCAGATTTGGTATCCCATTGGTAATTCTGCAGCATAGATTTTTCTATACAGTTCCAATTTGTCAAGAATATACATTTTTCAATGGTTCGCAATGTTTGGAGGAATCCGCCATTACTGCTTGCAGTTATATTTATTATTATTATTATTCTTGTTCCATGGAAGTCAATGGCAGCCCCTAGAACACTTCGACAACTTTTTGTGAAATTTGGCACACTCATTAAGGACAGTTGATTCTATACCTACACCAAGTTTCATGTCTCCCATTAGACCACTCCAGCGCCACCAATGGGTCAAAGTTGGACTTGTGTTTACACACGCAACTTTTGAACCGTATGACCCATTTTCAAAAATGAGGTACCATTGGATTCCCTGGTTCAAGCCGAGTTCAACGCACCCCATGGCGTCAATTTCCGGTTATATAGATTTTCCGCTACTTCCGGTTTTATCAAAAACCTTTGAAAGCCTACTCCTCCTACAATTTTTGTCATATCTTCTTCAAAGTTACCAGAGATGATCTTCAGACCAAGCGTCACAAAAGTTATCGAAAAGAATTTTGATCCTCACAACCGTTTGTCCGGTACAGCCAATCAAATTCATCAGAAAAGCCGCCAAACAGGATGTGAAGTCCTGTCTCAGCAAATCTTTGAGATATCAACACGAAACTTGGTATATCGATGGAAGACACTACAACATGTTACCGTGTGCAAAGGCAACTTCATATCTCCAAAAATGATTGATATAAAGCAAATTGAACTTATCGCTAACGCTAAAATAATGCTTTACACATCAGCCAGTCAAAAACTGATACTCTGATTCAATCACAAGTTCATATGAAGACTCTTGAGAATGTTTATAACACAAATCTGTGAAAAAGTTGACTGTAAGATCAAAGGTCGATTTTTGGTGAATATTTGAAACATGCTTGCTTGGCTAATTTCTAGCCAAATTTCCAATGAATGTCTCCCCTCCTCCTGCCCGCGCGTGCTCCACATCCTCACACACTCAGCCTTAACTTACACACGCGCGGGCTTGGCAAGACGCACACGCAACATTTCAGGAGAGTGTGGGCTGACCAAGCCCCCACTCATTCCTTGGTTTCTAGCCAAGGCCTTGTGGATCTTGTAATCTTGGATCTCTTAACAAAAGCTGATCTTTTTAGTATTGCATTTCCGATTTTGTATGCAATGGTAAAAAGTTATCCAAATCCTGAAACATTGATATATATATATATGTATTTATATATATATAAATCTTTATTTCAGACGCCAAGTTCCACATAAAATAACAGACATAGAGCTATAAAAAAGAGAGTAAAACAAAAACATCAAACATAGATAATACAGTGCATAAAAAGTATGAAGACTTTTGTGCCAATGTAGTCTTAAGTTCCAAGTAATCGATAGCAGCTCTTTAGAGGGTTGACCAGAGCCTCTACTATTCAGTTCTCAGACTTGTCCAGTCGACACATGAAACCATACATCAGTTGTCTCAGGAGTGCCTTACAGGTTGGTACGTTCTTAGACAGAAACAACTGACCAGCACTATGCCACCTAGGCACATTAAGTAGCAATCTAAAAGCATCATTGAAACCATACATCAGTTGTCTCAGGATTGCCTTACAGGTTGGTACGTGCTTAGACACAAACAACTGACTAGCACTATGCCACCTTGGCACATTAAGTAGCAATCTAAAAGCATCATTGTAGGCTACTTTCAGTATCTGTATACTCCTTTTCCTGTACATAGACCACAAATGAGCAGTGTACAATGGTGTTATGTAGGTTCTAAACAGGGAACATTTAACTGAATCTGAGCACATAGAAAACGTCCTTAATAACATACTGGCCTGAGAATATATTTGACAGCGCTGTTGATACATATCGTTGTCATCTGTCCAATCATCAGAAATGACATGGCAGATATTTTATTTCCTCACAAACACCAAGGGGACTGCCAGATAAATAAAAGGTAGGGAAGGTTAATTTCCTGTCCTGATTACTTCTGACTATCATTATGTGGCTTTTCTTTGCATTATATTTTATATCATGATCTAAGCCATACTGAGAGCACACCCATAGCATCTGTTGCAACAGGCTGAGTGGAACCAGATAATCTGCGTACATCAGATGATTGACAATAGATTCACCAACAAGACAGCCTGTATTTGTCTTATTCAGCTGGCTTGATAAGCCTTGTCGAACTCCGTTACCAACATGGAAAGCAGCTGATACAACATTGTCCCATTTAACATGAAAAGTTTGATTGGCATACCAGAACACCAAAATCCTCACAAGAGGTTTAGGGAAACCTCTCGCTATTAGCTTCATAAACAGTTTTTCATGACAAATTCGATCGAAAGCTTTGTAAGCATCAATAAAGCATAAAAATACAGATGAATTAAGACTTGTGTACCTGAGACAATCTCCTTCAGAGCATAGATACAGAGATCAGTACCATGTTTTCTTTTAAAACCAAACTGATTTTCTGCAGTCAGAATATACATTTCCAATTTCAATCAAATAATTCTCTCAAACACTTTAGACAAGATACTGGCCAATGCAATGGGTCGATAGTTGTGTAGCCCGGGTGGTAAACATTTCTGTTGAAACAATCCTATTACATAAATATAAAAGTTTGAATACATAATACTTAAGTTCATAGTTTAATAAATAGACTTTAAGGTTTGAGAGTATGATTTTGATTTGATGAGAAATGCATATTGTTCATGTTTTACTGAATACAGCATTTGGAAATGTATATCTGTTGTTTAAAAAACGCATGTTAAAATGTACCGGTTACAAATATGAAGAGAGTAAGATGAATGTTTTGTGAATCTATGTTGTTGCTTTAATTTTGATTATGATGTTAAGCCAATCCGGTTTGAGGTCAAAGGGCAGGGTAACACGGGAAGTTGGGGTAGATGAGGTTGGAGTAGAAAAAGACAGAGCGAGCGGAGGAGTTGGAGGGAGAAGAAAATTGTAGCGTACGGTAAAATACCAAGAGTGAAGATTTTATATTATCATTAGTGGTGTTATGTTTATATTGTTGGGTGAATATCTCAACCAACAACAATAACCCAGAAAGAGGAGTTTGGCTGTTGGCGGTTTTGGATTAAGCACGGGCTTTGCCGCCAGACTAGCGACAGCGAGTGCCAGGTTGGAGCCGGTGGAGGTCGGGATTGTCGTCGTCCTCAGTCTTCTTCCTGAGTTGGTTCGTCTCGTAAATCCACGAGAGTATTTGGTCGGTCTCTCCTTCACCTGCTGCCGCCCTTCTGCCGCAGTGCGTGTGCTACCGCACTGCTGATCCGAGGTACCAGCTCCTTGTTATTTTGTGCCATCCTGGCGAAACAGCCATTTTGTTTACGGCTACAACGCACACGAGCTACACTCAGGCCTGCACCGTAGAACTGTACTGAATTAAGGTATTCGTGTAGTTAGCATTGCCGGCTAGTTTGTATTGTGTGTCCATGTGCATTACGATGTCATGTAAATGTTGAACCAATAACTGAAGAACTGATTTTTTGTCTGAAGTAAATCTTTCCTGTTTTTGTTTAACAGTTGGTTGTATTGTTTTTTTCATATGTTAAATTGGTTTAAGTTAGTAACAATTACTAACGAACTCAGGTTAGCCACCTCTCATTAAAAATCCACCAAACTAGAGAGGCGCTACAGTTGTCTATGCTGTTCAGTTTACCAGCCTTATCTTTAACAACAGGCACTAACAGTACTGACATAATAGAGTTCGGTAGAACACCATGAACCATAATTCCAGTGAGACACATGGCTAGAAATGGACTGAGTCTATAACTGGCATTTTTTAGATGCTCTGCAGAAATGGAATCCATACCACAAGCTTTGTTGTTGTCTAGCATGTGGATGGCATCATAAATATCTACTGATCTAACTATCAAGTCTGCAGAGATACCTTTATATTGATTATCAATTCTCACTGTGTTACTTTGAACACAATTAAATAGTTTACTGTAGTGCTCATGCCATAGATCAGCAATCTTCTCTGGACAACTAACCCCTTTGATATCAGAAGGGAGGGGAGTTCTGTTATTATTTATGATCTTGACCTCCTTCCAGAAGTCAGTAAGATTGTTATTCTGCATCTTTCTGGCCAGCGAGTCTGCTCTCATTGTGTTTTCATTTCTCTTAATGAAACGAGTGCATATTTAAATCTAGCATTTGTGAGGTTTTTGTTATCAAGCAGCACTCTCTGTCTGGGTCTGCCTGCCTCTGACCAGACTCTAAAGGCTTCTCTAGCAGCAGCATGTTGCTCAGACACAAACTCATTCCAGACAGGCCGTGCGTTAGGGACCTTACTCTTGTGATTAATAAAAGGTTCACTGGAAGCATAAAGACATTTGACAATATCATCATACATGGCACAGAGCTTTTCAGCATTATGTTTATCCTTGCAGTTCATATCCGAGAATTAGTTAATAGAGAATATCTGTGCCGAACCTCTTTGGTCAATTTTGACCAGTCCAGTTTTCTTGGGGGGCCAGCAACAAGGGTACACTCTCAACATTTAGCAGCATAGCAACTGGTATGTGATCAGTGGTGGCCAGCCCATAACACATCTCTATACTTTCCAGTGAGTCATGAGAATCGGCTGTGGTTACAATATGGTCTAGCCAGGAAGTTGTGTGCCACGTTTCACTTATATAGGTAAAACTTGTATCAGGCAATAACGCTTGATATAATTAATTTAGTTTCATTACAGAACTGCTGCAGATGTTGTGCGAATAAACACTTATCTGACATGTCAGCATTAAAATCACCCATGACATAGACACAACATGAACTATTGTCCTCTATGAAGGACTGAATAAAAGCTAACCTGTTCTGAAATTCATCCTCATGGTCATAGGATTCATATGGTGTGTACACATTTACAATAGTACATTTATTTTCATTGTGATTAAACTCCAACCCAATAGCCCAGTCAACGTTAAGCCACACCACCTTTACCGTTGGGTCATATTTTATGTTCCACAGTATAGCTACACCACCAGCTATCCTCCCACAAACCATTCTCATGCTGAGATCGGTAGTGGACTCTCCAGCACCATGAAAGTTCTTGTGTAGGGAGTTCAATTTGTCCAGATCTTGCTTGGTCATCCAGGTTTCTTGAAGGCAGACAATGTCACTCTCGTCCAGCAATGTGTCCACCACCAAACGTCTTGATCTATCAGCAGCAGTATGTCCTACTCGGAGGCCACGAGCGTTGTAGGATACAACCCGCATTAATGATCTACCACGGACCCATCAGGGCAGCTGGCCGGTGTGTCTGTCTCCCTGGTCTCTACATATAGGCCTACATTCATCCCAGCATCATGACTGAGCTGAAGCTCGGTACCCTGAGAGCGGGGGGTATTCTCTGGTCGAGCTTTTTTGAAAGTATAGACCAAGGGTAATTACCAAACCACAACTGTCCCACCATTACCCATATGTGGCGCTACATTCCACGCCCTAAAGCACAAAGGCTTTCTGGAATGGATAGGCTAACCAAGCCCCCTCCCTTCACTCCTTGAGTTGAAATAAAGGCCCTTGTGGATCCTGGTGGTATTATATTTCAGATTTGGTATCCCATTGGTAATTCTGCAGCATAGATTTTTCTATACAGTTCCAATTTGTCAAGAATATACATTTTTCAATGGTTCGCAATGTTTGGAGGAATCCGCCATTACTGCTTGCAGTTATATTTAGGATTCCTCCGTCAGGAGGAAACCTATTGTTATTGTTAGTTTTATTATTAGGATTCCTCCGTCAGGAGGAAACCTATTGTTATTGTTAGTTTTATTATTATTATTATTCTTGTTCCATGGAAGTCAATGGCAGCCCCTAGAACCCTTCGACAACTTTTTGTGAAATTTGGCACACTCATTAAGGACAGTTGATTCTATACCTACACCAAGTTTCATGTCTCCCATTAGACCACTCCAGCGCCACCAACGGGTCAAAGTTGGACTTGTGTTTACACACACAACTTTTGAACCGTATGACCGATTTTCAAAAATGAGGCACCATTGGATTCCCTGGATCAAGCCGAGTTCAACGCACCCCATGGCGTCAATTTCCGGTTATATAGATTTTCCGCTATTTCCGGTTTTATCAAAAACCTTTGAAAGCCTACTCCTCCTACAATTTTTGTCATATCTTCTTCAAAGTTACCAGAGATGATCTTCAGACCAAGCGTCACAAAAGTTATCGAAAAGAATTTTGATCCTCACAACCGTTTGTCCGGTACAGCCAATCAAATTCATCAGAAAAGCCGCCAAAAAGGATGTGAAGTCCTGTCTCAGCAAATCTTTGAGATATCAACACGAAACTTGGTATATCGATGGAAGACACTACAACATGTTACCGTGTGCAAAGGCAACTTCATATCTCCAAAAATGATTGATATAAAGCAAATTGAACTTATCGCTAACGCTAAAATAATGCTTTACACATCAGCCAGTCAAAAACTGATACTCTGATTCAATCACAAGTTCATATGAAGACTCTTGAGAATGTTTATAACACAAATCTGTGAAAAAGTTGACTGTAAGATCAAAGGTCGATTTTTGGTGAATATTTGAAACATGCTTGCTTGGCTAATTTCTAGCCAAATTTCCAATGAATGTCTCCCCTCCTCCTGCCCGCGCGTGCTCCACATCCTCACACACTCAGCCTTAACTTACACACGCGCGGGCTTGGCAAGACGCACACGCAACATTTCAGGAGAGTGTGGGCTGACCAAGCCCCCACTCATTCCGTAGTCTCTAGCAAAGGCCTTGTGGATCTTGTAATCTTGGATCTCTTAACAAAAGCTGATCTTTTTGGTATTGCATTTCCAATTTGTATGCAATGGTAAAAAGTTATACAAATCCTGAAACATTGATATATATATATATATATATATATATATGTGTTTATATATATATAAATCTTTATTTCAGACGCCAAGTTCCACATAAAATAACAGACATAGAGCTATAAAAAAGGGAGTAAAACAAAAACATAAAACATAGATAATACAGTGCATAAAAAGTATGAAGACTTTTGTGCCAATGTAGTCTTAAGTTCCAAGTAATCGATAGCAGCTCTTTAGAGGGTTGACCAGAGCCCCTACTATTCAGTTCTCAGACTTGTCCAGTCGACACATGAAACCATACATCAGTTGTGTCAGGAGTGCCTTACAGGTTGGTACGTGCTTAGACAGAAACAACTGACCAGCACTATGCCACCTAGGCACATTAAGTAGCAATCTAAAAGCATCATTGAAACCATACATCAGTTGTCTCAGGATTGCCTTACAGGTTGGTACGTGCTTAGACACAAACAACTGACTAGCACTATGCCACCTTGGCACATTAAGTAGCAATCTAAAAGCATCATTGTAGGCTACTTTCAGTATCTGTATACTCCTTTTCCTGTACATAGACCACAAATGAGCAGTGTACAATGGTGTTATGTAGGTTCTAAACAGGGAACATTTAACTGAATCTGAGCACATAGAAAACGTCCTTAATAACATACTGGCCTGAGAATATATTTGACAGCGCTGTTGATACATACCGTTGTCATCTGTCCAATCATCAGAAATGACATGGCAGATATTTTATTTCCTCACAAACACCAAGGGGACTGCCAGATAAATAAAAGGTAGGGAAGGTTAATTTCCTGTCCTGATTACTTCTGACTATCATTATGTGGCTTTTCTTTGCATTATATTTTATATCATGATCTAAGCCATACTGAGAGCACACCCATAGCATCTGTTGCAACAGGCTGAGTGGAACCAGATAATCTGCGTACATCAGATGATTGACAATAGATTCACCAACAAGACAGCCTGTATTTGTCTTATTCAGCTGACTTGATAAGTCGTCCATATCCATATTAAACAAAAAGGGAAATCAAATTCCTCCTTGTCGAACTTCGTTACCAACATGGAAAGGAGCTGATACAACATTGTCCCATTTAACATGAAAAGTTTGATTGGCATACGAGAACACCAAAATCCTCACAAGAGGTTTAGGGACACCTCTCGCTATTAGCTTCATAAACGGTTTTCATGACAAATTCGATCGAAAGCTTTGTAAGCATCAATAAAGCATAAAAATACAGATAAATTAAGACTTGTGTACCTGAGACAATCTCCTTCAGAGCATAGATACAGAGATCAGTACCATGTTTTCTTTTAAAACCAAACTGATTTTCTGCAGTCAGAATATACATTTCCAATTTCAATCAAATAATTCTCTCAAACACTTTAGACAAGATACTGGCCAATGCAATGGGTCGATAGTTGTCTATGCTGTTCAGTTTACCAGCCTTATCTTTAACAACAGGCACTAACAGTACTGACATAATAGAGTTCGGTAGAACACCATGAACCATAATTCCAGTGAGACACATGGCTAGAAATGGACTGAGTCTATAACTGGCATTTTTTAGATGCTCTGCAGAAATATAATCCATACCACAAGCTTTGTTGTTGTCTAGCATGTGGATGGCATCATAAATATCTACTGGTCTAACTATCAAGTCTGCAGAGATACCTTTATATTGATTATCAATTCTCACTGTGTTACTTTGAACACAATTATATAGTTTACTGTAGTGCTCATGCCATATATCAGCAATCTTCTCTGGACAACTAACCCCTTTGATAACAGAAGGGAGGGGAGTTCTGTTATTATTTATGATCTTGACCTCCTTCCAGAAGTCAGTAAGATTGTTATTCTGCATCTTTCTGGCCAGCGAGTCTGCTCTCATTGTGTTTTCATTTCTCTAAATGAAACGAGTGCATATTTAAATCTAGCATTTGTGAGGTTTTTGTTATCAAGCAGCACTCCCTGTCTGGGTCTGCCTGCCTCTGACCAGACTCTAAAGGCTTCTCTAGCAGCAGCATGTTGCTCAGACACAAACTCATTCCAGACAGGCCGTGCGTTAGGGACCTTACTCTTGTGATTAATAAAAGGTTCACTGGAAGCATAAAGACATTTGACAATATCATCATACATGGCACAGAGCTTTTCAGCATGATGTTTATCCTTGCAGTTCATATTCGTGCACATTAGGGCATCCCTAGAAAATGCAACATCACTATGTAAGCTGTCAGTTAATAGAGAATATCTGTGCATAACCTCTTTGGTCAATTTTGACCAGTCCAGTTTTCTTGGGGGGCCAGCAACAAGGGTACACTCTCAACATTTAGCAGCATAGCAACTGGTATGTGATCAGTGGTGGCCGGCCCATAACACATCTCTATACTTTCCAGTGAGTCATGAGCATCGGCTGTGGTTACAATATGGTCTAGCCAGGAAGTTGTGTGCCACGTTTCACTTATATAGGTAAAACTTGTATCAGGCAATAACGCTTGATATAATTAATTTAGTTTCATTACAGAACTGCTGCAGATGTTGTGCGAATAAACGCTTATCTGACATGTCAGCATTAAAATCACCCATGACATAGACACAACATGAACTATTGTCCTCTATGAAGGACTGAATAAAAGCTAACCTGTTCTGAAATTCATCCTCATGGTCAGAGGATTCATATGGTGTGTACACATTTACAATAGTCAATTTATTTTCATTGTGATTAAACTCCAACCCAATAGCCCAGTCAACGTTAAGCCACACCACCTTTACCGTTGGGTCATATTTTATGTTCCACAGTATAGCTACACCACCAGCTATCCTCCCACAAACCATTCTCATGCTGAGATCGGTAGTGGACTCTCCAGCACCATGAAAGTTCTTGTGTAGGGAGTTCAATTTGTCCAGATCTTGCTTGGCCATCCAGGTTTCTTGAAGGCAGACAATGTCACTCTCGTCCAGCAATGTGTCCACCACCAAACGTCTTGATCTATCAGCAGCAGTATGTCCTACTCGGAGGCCACGAGCGTTGTAGGATACAATCCGCATTAATGATCTACCACGGACCCATCAGGGCAGCTGGCCGGTGTGTCTGTCTCCCTGGTCTCTACATATAGGCCTACATTCATCCCAGCATCATGACTGAGCTGAAGCTCGGTAACCTGAGAGCGGGGGGTATGCTCTGGTCGAGCTTTTTTGAAAGTATAGACCAAGGGTAATTACCACACCACAACTGTCCCACCATTACCCATAGGTGGCGCTACATTCCACGCCCTAAAGCACAAAGGCTTTCTGGAATGGATAGGCTAACCAAGCCCCCGCCCTTCACTCCTTGGGTTGAAATAAAGGCCCTTGTGGATCTTGATGGTATTATATTTCAGATTTGGTATCCCATTGGTAATTCTGCAGCATAGATTTTTCTATACAGTTCCAATTTGTCAAGAATATACATTTTTCAATGGTTCGCAATGTTTGGAGGAATCCGCCATTACTGCTTGCAGTTATATTTATTATTATTCTTGTTCCATGGAAGTCAATGGCAGCCCCTAGAACACTTCGACAACTTTTTGTGAAATTTGGCACACTCATTAAGGACAGTTGATTCTATACCTACACCAAGTTTCATGTCTCCCATTAGACCACTCCAGCGCCACCAACGGGTCAAAGTTGGACTTGTGTTTACACACGCAACTTTTGAACCGTATGACCCATTTTCAAAAATGAGGTACCATTGGATTCCCTGGTTCAAGCCGAGTTCAACGCACCCCATGGCGTCAATTTCCGGTTATATAGATTTTCCGCTACTTCCGGTTTTATCAAAAACCTTTGAAAGCCTACTCCTCCTACAATTTTTGTCATATCTTCTTCAAAGTTACCAGAGATGATCTTCAGACCAAGCGTCACAAAAGTTATCGAAAAGAATTTTGATCCTCACAACCGTTTGTCCGGTACAGCCAATCAAATTCATCAGAAAAGCCGCCAAACAGGATGTGAAGTCATGTCTCAGCAAATCTTTGAGATATCAACACGAAACTTGGTATATCGATGGAAGACACTACAACATGTTACCGTGTGTAAAGGCAACTTCATATCTCCAAAGATGATTGATATAAAGCAAATTGAACTTATCGCTAACGCTAAAATAATGCTTTACACATCAGCCAGTCAAAAACTGATACTCTGATTCAATCACAAGTTCATATGAAGACTCTTGAGAATGTTTATAACACAAATCTGTGAAAAAGTTGACTGTAAGATCAAAGGTCGATTTTTGGTGAATATTTGAAACATGCTTGCTTGGCTAATTTCTAGCCAAATTTCCAATGAATGTCTCCCCTCCTCCTGCCCGCGCGTGCTCCACATCCTCACACACTCAGCCTTAACTTACACACGCGCGGGCTTGGCAAGACGCACACGCAACATTTCAGGAGAGTGTGGGCTGACCAAGCCCCCACTCATTCCTTGGTTTCTAGCCAAGGCCTTGTGGATCTTGTAATCTTGGATCTCTTAACAAAAGCTGATCTTTTTAGTATTGCATTTCCGATTTTGTATGCAATGGTAAAAAGTTATACAAATCCTGAAACATTGATATATATATATGTATTTATATATATATAAATCTTTATTTCAGACGCCAAGTTCCACATAAAATAACAGACATAGAGCTATAAAAAAGAGAGTAAAACGAAAACATAAAACATAGATAATACAGTGCATAAAAAGTATGAAGACTTTTGTGCCAATGTAGTCTTAAGTTCCAAGTAATCGATAGCAGCTCTTTAGAGGGTTGACCAGGGCCTCTACTATTCAGTTCTAAGACTTGTCCAGTCGACACATGAAACCATACATCAGTTGTCTCAGGAGTGCCTTACAGGTTGGTACGTGCTTAGACAGAAACAACTGACCAGCACTATGCCACCTAGGCACATTAAGTAGCAATCTAAAAGCATCATTGAAACCATACATCAGTTGTCTCAGGATTGCCTTACAGGTTGGTACGTGCTTAGACACAAACAACTGACTAGCACTATGCCACCTTGGCACATTAAGTAGCAATCTAAAAGCATCATTGTAGGCTACTTTCAGTATCTGTATACTCCTTTACCTGTACATAGACCACAAATGAGCAGTGTACAATGGTGTTATGTAGGTTCTAAACAGGGAACATTTAACTGAATCTGAGCACATAGAAAACGTCCTTAATAACATACTGGCCTGAGAATATATTTGACAGCGCTGTTGATACATATCGTTGTCATCTGTCCAATCATCACAAATGACATGTCCCAGATATTTTATTTCCTCACAAACACCAAGGGGACTGCCAGATAAATAAAAGGTAGGGAAGGTTAATTTCCTGTCCTGATTACTTCTGACTATCATTATGTGGCTTTTCTTTGCATTATATTTTATATCATGATCTAAGCCATACTGAGAGCACACCCATAGCATCTGTTGCAACAGGCTGAGTGGAACCAGATTATCTGCGTACATCAGATGATTGACAATAGATTCACCAACAAGACAGCCTGTATTTGTCTTATTCAGCTGGCTTGATAAGTCGTCTATATCCATATTAAACAAAAAGGGAAATCAAATTCCTCCTTGTCGAACTCCGTTACCAACATGGAAAGGAGCTGATACAACATTGTCCCATTTGAAATGAAAAGTTTGATTGGCATACCAGAACACCAAAATCCTCACAAGAGGTTTAGGGAAACCTCTCGCTATTAGCTTCATAAACAGTTTTTCATGACAAATTCGATCCAAAGCTTTGTAAGCATCAATAAAGCATAAAAATACAGATGAATTAAGACTTGTGTACCTGAGACAATCTCCTTCAGAGCATAGATACAGAGATCAGTACCATGTTTTCTTTTAAAACCAAACTGATTTTCTGCAGTCAGAATATACATTTGCAATTTCAATCAAATAATTCTCTCAAACACTTTAGACAAGATACTGGCCAATGCAATGGGTCGATAGTTGTCTATGCTGTTCAGTTTACCAGCCTTATCTTTAACAACAGGCACTAACAGTACTGACATAATAGAGTTCGGTAGAACACCATGAACCATAATTCCAGTGAGACACATGGCTAGAAATGGACTGAGTCTATAACTGGCATTTTTTAGATGCTCTGCAGAAATGCAATCCATACCACAAGCTTTGTTGTTGTCTAGCATGTGGATGGCATCATAAATATCTACTGATCTAACTATCAAGTCTGCAGAGATACCTTTATATTGATTATCAATTCTCACTGTGTTACTTTTAACACAATTAAATAGTTTACTGTAGTGCTCATGCCATAGATCAGCAATCTTCTCTGGACAACTAACCCCTTTGATATCAGAAGGGAGGGGAGTTCTGTTATTATTTATGATCTTGACCTCCTTCCAGAAGTCAGTAAGATTGTTATTCTGCATCTTTCTGGCCAGCGAGTCTGCTCTCATTGTGTTTTCATTTCTCTTAATGAAACGAGTGCATATTTAAATCTAGCATTTGTGAGGTTTTTGTTATCAAGCAGCACTCTCTGTCTGGGTCTGCCTGCCTCTGACCAGACTCTAAAGGCTTCTCTAGCAGCAGCATGTTGCTCAGACACAAACTCATTCCAGACAGGCCGTGCGTTAGGGACCTTACTCTTGTGATTAATAAAACCTTCACTGAAAGCATAAAGACATTTGACAATATCATCATACATGGCACAGAGCTTTTCAGCATGATGTTTATCCTTGCAGTTCATATCCGTGCACATTAGGGCATCCCTAGAAAATGCAACATCACTATGTAAGCTGTCAGTTAATAGAGAATATCTGTGCATAACCTCTTTGGTCAATTTTGACCAGTCCAGTTTTCTTGGGGGGCCAGCAACAAGGGTACACTCTCAACATTTAGCAGCATAGCAACTGGTATGTGATCAGTGGTGGCCAGCCCATAACACATCTCTATACTTTCCAGTGAGTCATGAGCATCGGCTGTGGTTACAATATGGTCTAGCCAGGAAGTTGTGTGCCACGTTTCACTTATATAGGTAAAACTTGTATCAGGCAATAACGCTTGATATAATTAATTTAGTTTCATTACAGAACTGCTGCAGATGTTGTGCGAATAAACACTTATCTGACATGTCAGCATTAAAATCACCCATGACATAGACACAACATGAACTATTGTCCTCTATGAAGGACTGAATAAAAGCTAACCTGTTCTGAAATTCATCCTCATGGTCATAGGATTCATATGGTGTGTACACATTTACAATAGTACATTTATTTTCATTGTGATTAAACTCCAACCCAATAGCCCAGTCAACGTTAAGCCACACCACCTTTACCGTTGGGTCATATTTTATGTTCCACAGTATAGCTACACCACCAGCTATCCTCCCACAAACCATTCTCATGCTGAGATCGGTAGTGGACTCTCCAGCACCATGAAAGTTCTTGTGTAGGGAGTTCAATTTGTCCAGATCTTGCTTGGTCATCCAGGTTTCTTGAAGGCAGACAATGTTACTCTCGTCCAGCAATGTGTCCACCACCAAACGTCTTGATCTATCAGCAGCAGTATGTCCTACTCGGTGGCCACGAGCGTTGTAGGATACAACCCGCATTAATGATCTACCACGGACCCATCAAGGCAGCTGGCCGGTGTGTCTGTCTCCCTGGTCTCTACATATAGGCCTACATTAATCCCAGCATCATGACTGAGCTGAAGCTCGGTACCCTGAGAGCTGGGGGTATTCTCTGGTCGAGCTTTTTTGAAAGTATAGACCAAGGGTAATTACCAAACCACAACTGTCCCACCATTACCCATATGTGGCGCTACATTCCACGCCCTAAAGCACAAAGGCTTTCTGGAATGGATAGGCTAACCAAGCCCCCTCCCTTCACTCCTTGAGTTGAAATAAAGGCCCTTGTGGATCCTGGTGGTATTATATTTCAGATTTGGTATCCCATTGGTAATTCTGCAGCATAGATTTTTCTATACAGTTCCAATTTGTCAAGAATATACATTTTTCAATGGTTCGCAATGTTTGGAGGAATCCGCCATTACTGCTTGCAGTTATATTTATTATTATTCTTGTTCCATGGAAGTCAATGGCAGCCCCTAGAACCCTTCGACAACTTTTTGTGAAATTTGGCACACTTATTAAGGACAGTTGATTCTATACCTACACCAAGTTTCATGTCTCCCATTAGACCACTCCAGCGCCACCAACGGGTCAAAGTTGGACTTGTGTTTACACACGCAACTTTTGAACCGTATGACCGATTTTCAAAAATGAGGTACCTTTGGATTCCCTGGATCAAGCCGAGTTCAATGCACACCATGGCGTCGATTTCCGGTTATATAGATTTTCCGCTATTTCCGGTTTTATCAAAAACCTTTGAAAGCCTACTCCTCCTACAATTTTTGTCATATCTTTTTCAAAGTTACCAGAGATGATCTTCAGACCAAGCCTCACAAAAGTTATCGAAAAGAATTTTGATCCTCACGACTGTTTGTCCGTTAAAGCCAATCAAATTCATCAGAAAAGCCGCCAAACAGGATGTGAAGTCATGTCTCAGCAAATCTTTGAGATATCAACACGAAACTTGGTATATCGATGGAAGACACTACAACATGTTACCGTGTGCAAAGGCAACTTCATATCTCCAAAAATGATTGATATAAAGCAAATTGAACTTATCGCTAACGCTAAAATAATGCTTTACACATCAGCCAGTCAAAAACTGATACTCTGATTCAATCACAAGTTCATATGAAGACTCTTGAGAATGTTTATAACACAAATCTGTGAAAAGGTTGACTGTAAGATCAAAGGTCGATTTTTGGTGAATATTTGAAACATGCTTGCTTGGCTAATTTCTAGACAAATTTCCAATGAATGTCTCCCCTCCTCCTGCCCGCGCGTGCTCCACATCCTCACACACTCAGCCTTAACTTACACACGCGCGGGCTTGGCAAGACGCACACGCAACATTTCAGGAGAGTGTGGGCTGACCAAGCCCCCACTCATTCCTTGGTTTCTATCAAAGGCCTTGTGGATCTTGTAATCTTGGATCTCTTAACAAAAGCTGATCTTTTTAGTATTGCATTTCCGATTTTGTATGCAATGGTAAAAGGTTATACAAATCCTGAAACATTGATATATATATAAGTATTTATATATATAAATCTTTATTTCAGACGCCAAGTTCCACATAAAATAACAGACATAGAGCTATAAAAAAGAGAGTAAAACAAAAACATAAAACATAGACAATACAGTGCATAAAAAGTATGAAGACTTTTGTGCCAATGTAGTCTTAAGTTCCAAGTAATCGATAGCAGCTCTTTAGAGGGTTGACCAGAGCCTCTACTATTCAGTTCTCAGACTTGTCCAGTCGACACATGAAACCATACATCAGTTGTGTCAGGAGTGCCTTACAGGTTGGTACGTGCTTAGACAGAAACAACTGACCAGCACTATGCCACCTAGGCACATTAAGTAGCAATCTAAAAGCATCATTGAAACCATACATCAGTTGTCTCAGGATTGCCTTACAGGTTGGTACGTGCTTTTGACACAAACAACTGACTAGCACTATGCCACCTTGGCACATTAAGTAGCAATCTAAAAGCATCATTGTAGGCTACTTTCAGTATCTGTATACTCCTTTTCCTCTACATAGACCACAAATGAGCAGTGTACAATGGTGTTATGTAGGTTCTAAACAGGGAACATTTAACTGAATCTGAGCACATAGAAAACGTCCTTAATAACATACTGGCCTGAGAATATATTTGACAGCGCTGTTGATACATATCGTTGTCATCTGTCCAATCATCAGAAATGACATGGCCCAGATATTTTATTTCCTCACAAACACCAAGGGGACTGCCAGATAAATAAAAGGTAGGGAAGGTTAATTTCCTGTCCTGATTACTTCTGACTATCATTATGTGGCTTTTCTTTGCATTATATTTTATATCATGATCTAAGCCATACTGAGAGCACACCCATAGCATCTGTTGCAACAGGCTGAGTGGAACCAGATCACCTGCGTACATCAGATGATTGACAATAGATTCACCAACAAGAAAGCCTGTATTTGTCTTATTCAGCTGGCTTGATAAGTCGTCCATATCCATATTAAACAAAAAGGGAAATCAAATTCCTCCTTGTCGAACTCCGTTAAGGAGCTGATACAACATTGTCCCATTTAACATGAAAAGTTTGATTGGCATACCAGAACACCAAAATCCTCACAAGAGGTTTAGGGACACCTCTCGCTATTAGCTTCATAAACAGTTTTTCATGACAAATTCGATCGAAAGCTTTGTAAGCATCAATAAAGCATAAAAATACAGATTAATTAAGACTTGTGTACCTGAGACAATCTCCTTCAGAGCATAGATACAGAGATCAGTACCATGTTTTCTTTTAAAACCAAACTGATTGTCTGCAGTCAGAATATACATTTCCAATTTAGCTACCTAAACTGTCCAAGCAACCAGAACTGGTATATCATCTTGTTAGCAAATCAAATTGTTCATAACAGGATCATGTGTCAAGAAGCTAGACTACAAGCTTCCGGCTCCGAAATAACAGTAATACAAGGCTGCTGAGCTTTAAATAAATATTGTCAAACCCTGTCAAAAGTAACATATAAAATTTGAGTGAGAGGTTGTTTTTAACATCTGATTGTATAATGTGTTGCAGTTGGAGAGTGTAAGCTGTGTTGTTTCTAATACTTGTTGAGTGTACTGTAGACTGAACTGGCTGGTGAAGAGACCATGAGCTGGCTGATGATGGGAGACTGAGCTGGCTGGAGATGGTAGCCCGATCTGACTGGAGATGGTAGACTGATTTGGGATGGGAGATTTAGCTGACTAGTCCCTGAAGCTATTGAAATGGTACTTTGCCTCTGAAGCAACCTAATCCCTACCACGGATATACAGTCAGAGGTTTTCATCCATTTGCCTGTCAGCAGAAACTAGCAACTTGCCAGCTATGTGTGTATCACACACTATACATTTGAGACACGGACTGTCTCTCCACCTTCAAGAGAAGGCTCAAGACGAACTTGTTCCGGGAGTACAATGGTACTTAAGAATGGTTTGCTGAACCCAACGCAAGTTTCCTCAAGGATCACAATGACTCTTGCTTAGACTGTTGCTCTTGTTGGTTAGTGGTAGCTGATTTAAACTGTTGTATTCTATTTGAGTTATTCCTATTTGTAATGCTTTCCTACAGGTACACTTGCACTTAGAGATTAATGTTATGTAATTTTAACTTGTTTAACTACATGCTCTTATGGTTTCTTCCCTTTAGCACTATTTTTTGGTTGTTCACAATATGTACTTCTTGTTTTTGACTACTTGCAATGCTGTGGGGCTATCTTGTTATTATCAGTGACCTATGCACTTTGTAAAGCTCTCTCTTGGAAGTCGCTTTGGATAAAAGCGTCTGCTAAATGAATAAATGTAATGTAAATGTACATTTTTACTTAGTCTCTTTCTGCTAAATGTTCGTTTGGTGTATTTTTCCCTTTTGCATATAATGTTGAATGGGATGTCTAGTTCACTGTGATACACCAACTCTGGTAAGGCTTGAGCATAGGGCTCGAATTGTAGTTGCTTCCTCAGGGAAAGGTTCCCTTTAGGGCTTGTATCTTTGTGTATTACAAGACAAAAGTGAAGGAAAGAAAGTAGTTATTTTAAATCAGATCATTTCTTGAACTATATATTTAGTTATTATAAATAATATTCACATAAAATGCACTTCCAATTAATAATATAGCCTAACAAATATGCTCGTTCAAGTGTAATGTTGCTATGCTTCTTTACGGAATACCTGAATAATACAATTGTTTGACTTGTTTTTATGCATTTGAAGGTCTGTCACCCACTGACAGTATTACCGGCTCACCAAAATGCATGTGAATGTTTACGTCCTACGTTGAATATTGGGGTACACGATTGGTGGATGTTATGAAGGTGTCACGTATATGAGCTCTGATTGGATGCGGACTATAGGTGTCCTGAAAACTTGCCTGTGTCGATAAAGAAACAAAATGTTTGTTCGTTGAAAAATGTGCAGTAACTGGACATGCAAACACGTTGTAAAAGGGTTGAAGGAAAGTATTAAAGCGACACAGAAAAATCCTGCTCCTCTATCGCGAGGGATCGTTCTAATGCACGATTTTGAGCTTCAGCACTCCACCTTCAGGACCCAAACAAGAAGACTTATTTCATCTCTGAAGACCTGAAGACAACTAGCGTTACTACTGCAGCCCTTTTCATTTTCCTTGTTGCACTATTTGACCGTGAGTAATCATTACATATAACGACAGTAGCCTACAAAACATGTATCTTAGCGTTATTATATGTATGATAATTGGAAGACTATTTGATATAGTTTTAAGGCGTGTTATTAGCTAACAAGATATTAGCTAATTTGAGCTAGGCTAGGTGAGCTAAGGATTTCTTTGTTTACAGTATGTATTGCAGGCTTGCAAGCTATAAAACTTTTAACATTATTGTCATGTTACGCTGTGGGACCGACATTCGAACGATCACATATTGTGACGCTGCTCATTAACGGGTTACGTTCTACAGACGTTTGTAACTTGTTTGGTAAGATAGCTGTAGTGCTAGCCGTAGCCTAGTGCTAATTGGTTTGAGAAACAGTCATTTTAGAAGGTGTCCGGATAATTTAACTCAAACATTGTGACCAAGGATAGTGCTAACAAAGTGTTAAATAACTCTCGATTTTGTGGAAAATAGAAAACATTTAAGCGAACGTTTGAAGTCGGTCTGAAAGTGGTTAAGAAGTATCAGCGGAAATTCCAGGAATTATTTCATTGTTTGTTCTCGAAACTATATAGCGAAATTTTAAACAAATATGTAGACACATACCCCTTAATGCTATTAAAAGGTCAAGGGCTCGTACTAATGTAACATTTTATCTATATATACACAAATTAGTTTTTATAGTCTTCAATCTATCTGCTTCTTAATATCTACAGACTTACATTCGAATGTACACAGTTGAAATAGAATACAGGGAAATATTGGATGTGTAAAGTAAAAAGAGGTTGGTGTCTTGAGAATTCAAACCATCTTATCATGTTCTTAAAGGTCTGTATACTAGAACTGTTGAGCATGAAGTTACAATTATTTAAGATTATGAAATAGTTGTTCAGTAGTGTGGTATGTGGCTTTTTATAGTTGTGATTTTTTCTGTATTTTTTAGATGCCACGTTCCAGCAAACGTTCTACAGCGGCCAAGAAGAACTGGGCTCGTTCAGATGACCAAGGGTCCACTTTCGAGGTTAGAAAAATGAATGTGAATGGTTGAATGAGGATTCTTAACATCACTGTTACATTTTTCAATGGTTCGCAATGTTTGGAGGAATCCGCCATTACTGCTTGCAGTTATTAGGATTCCTCCGTCAGGAGGAAACCTATTGTTATTGTTAGTTTTATTATTAGGATTCCTCCGTCAGGAGGAAACCTATTGTTATTGTTAGTTTTATTATTAGGATTCCTCCGTCAGGAGGAAACCTATTGTTATTGTTAGTTTTATTAGGATTCCTCCGTCAGGAGGAAACCTATTGTTATTGTTAGTTTTATTATTATTATTATTCTTGTTCCATGGAAGTCAATGGCAGCCCCTAGAACACTTCGACAACTTTTTGTGAAATTTGGCACACTCATTAAGGACAGTTGATTCTATACCTACACCAAGTTTCATGTCTCCCATTAGACCACTCCAGCGCCACCAACGGGTCAAAGTTGGACTTGTGTTTACACACGCAACTTTTGAACCGTATGACCCATTTTCAAAAATGAGGTACCATTGGATTCCCTGGTTCAAGCCGAGTTCAACGCACCCCATGGCGTCAATTTCCGGTTATATAGATTTTCCGCTACTTCCGGTTTTATCAAAAACCTTTGAAAGCCTACTCCTCCTACAATTTTTGTCATATCTTCTTCAAAGTTACCAGAGAGGATCTTCAGACCAAGCGTCACAAAAGTTATCGAAAAGAATTTTGATCCTCACAACCGTTTGTCCGGTACAGCCAATCAAATTCATCAGAAAAGCCGCCAAACAGGATGTGAAGTCATGTCTCAGCAAATCTTTGAGATATCAACACGAAACTTGGTATATCGATGGAAGACACTACAACATGTTACCGTGTGCAAAGGCAACTTCATATCTCCAAAAATGATTGATATAAAGCAAATTGAACTTATCGCTAACGCTAAAATAATGCTTTACACATCAGCCAGTCAAAAACTGATACTCTGATTCAATCACAAGTTCATATGAAGACTCTTGAGAATGTTTATAACACAAATCTGTGAAAAAGTTGACTGTAAGATCAAAGGTCGATTTTTGGTGAATATTTGAAACATGCTTGCTTGGCTAATTTCTAGCCAAATTTCCAATGAATGTCTCCCCTCCTCCTGCCCGCGCGTGCTCCACATCCTCACACACTCAGCCTTAACTTACACACGCGCGGGCTTGGCAAGACGCACACGCAACATTTCAGGAGAGTGTGGGCTGACCAAGCCCCCACTCATTCCTTAGTCTCTAGCAAAGGCCTTGTGGATCTTGTAATCTTGGATCTCTAAACAAAAGCTGATCTTTTTGGTATTGCATTTCCGATTTTGTATGCAATGGTAAAAAGTTATACAAATCCTGAAACATTGATATATATATAAGTATTTATATATATATAAATCTTTATTTCAGACGCCAAGTTCCACATAAAATAACAGACATAGAGCTATAAAAAAGAGAGTAAAACAAAAACATAAAACACAGATAATACAGTGCATAAAAAGTATGAAGACTTTTGTGCCAATGTAGTCTTAAGTTCCAAGTAATCGATAGCAGCTCTTTAGAGGGTTGACCAGAGCCTCTACTATTCAGTTCTCAGACTTGTCCAGTCGACACATGAAACCATACATCAGTTGTCTCAGGATTGCCTTACAGGTTGGTACGTGCTTTTGACACAAACAACTGACTAGCACTATGCCACCTTGGCACATTAAGTAGCAATCTAAAAGCATCATTGTAGGCTACTTTCAGTATCTGTATACTCCTTTTCCTCTACATAGACCACAAATGAGCAGTGTACAATGGTGTTATGTAGGTTCTAAACAGGGAACATTTAACTGAATCTGAGCACATAGAAAACGTCCTTAATAACATACTGGCCTGAGAATATATTTGACAGCGCTGTTGATACATATCGTTGTCATCTGTCCAATCATCAGAAATGACATGGCCCAGATATTTTATTTCCTCACAAACACCAAGGGGACTGCCAGATAAATAAAAGGTAGGGAAGGTTAATTTCCTGTCCTGATTACTTCTGACTATCATTATGTGGCTTTTCTTTGCATTATATTTTATATCATGATCTAAGCCATACTGAGAGCACACCCATAGCATCTGTTGCAACAGGCTGAGTGGAACCAGATCATCTGCGTACATCAGATGATTGACAATAGATTCACCAACAAGACAGCCTGTATTTGTCTTATTCAGCTGGCTTGATAAGTCGTCCATATCCATATTAAACAAAAAGGGAAATCAAATTCCTCCTTGTCGAACTCCGTTAAGGAGCTGATACAACATTGTCCCATTTAACATGAAAAGTTTGATTGGCATACCAGAACACCAAAATCCTCACAAGAGGTTTAGGGACACCTCTCGCTATTAGCTTCATAAACAGTTTTTCATGACAAATTCGATCGAAAGCTTTGTAAGCATCAATAAAGCATAAAAATACAGATTAATTAAGACTTGTGTACCTGAGACAATCTCCTTCAGAGCATAGATACAGAGATCAGTACCATGTTTTCTTTTAAAACCAAACTGATTGTCTGCAGTCAGAATATACATTTCCAATTTAGCTACCTAAACTGTCCAAGCAACCAGAACTGGTATATCATCTTGTTAGCAAATCAAATTGTTCATAACAGGATCATGTGTCAAGAAGCTAGACTACAAGCTTCCGGCTCCGAAAGAACAGTAATACAAGGCTGCTGAGCTTTAAATAAATATTGTCAAACCCTGTCAAAAGTAACATATAAAATTTGAGTGAGAGGTTGTTTTTAACATCTGATTGTATAATGTGTTGCAGTTGGAGAGTGTAAGCTGTGTTGTTTCTAATACTTGTTGAGTGTACTGTAGACTGAACTGGCTGGTGAAGAGACCATGAGCTGGCTGATGATGGGAGACTGAGCTGGCTGGAGATGGTAGCCCGATCTGACTGGAGATGGTAGACTGATTTGGGATGGGAGATTTAGCTGACTAGTCCCTGAAGCTATTGAAATGGTACTTTGCCTCTGAAGCAACCTAATCCCTACCACGGATATACAGTCAGAGGTTTTCATCCATTTGCCTGTCAGCAGAAACTAGCAACTTGCCAGCTATGTGTGTATCACACACTATACATTTGAGACACGGACTGTCTCTCCACCTTCAAGAGAAGGCTCAAGACGAACTTGTTCCGGGAGTACAATGGTACTTAAGAATGGTTTGCTGAACCCAACGCAAGTTTCCTCAAGGATCACAATGACTCTTGCTTAGACTGTTGCTCTTGTTGGTTAGTGGTAGCTGATTTAAACTGTTGTATTCTATTTGAGTTATTCCTATTTGTAATGCTTTCCTACAGGTACACTTGCACTTAGAGATTAATGTTATGTAATTTTAACTTGTTTAACTACATGCTCTTATGGTTTCTTCCCTTTAGCACTATTTTTTGGTTGTTCACAATATGTACTTCTTGTTTTTGACTACTTGCAATGCTGTGGGGCTATCTTGTTATTATCAGTGACCTATGCACTTTGTAAAGCTCTCTCTTGGAAGTCGCTTTGGATAAAAGCGTCTGCTAAATGAATAAATGTAATGTAAATGTACATTTTTACTTAGTCTCTTTCTGCTAAATGTTCGTTTGGTGTATTTTTCCCTTTTGCATATAATGTTGAATGGGATGTCTAGTTCACTGTGATACACCAACTCTGGTAAGGCTTGAGCATAGGGCTCGAATTGTAGTTGCTTCCTCAGGGAAAGGTTCCCTTTAGGGCTTGTATCTTTGTGTATTACAAGACAAAAGTGAAGGAAAGAAAGTAGTTATTTTAAATCAGATCATTTCTTGAACTATATATTTAGTTATTATAAATAATATTCACATAAAATGCACTTCCAATTAATAATATAGCCTAACAAATATGCTCGTTCAAGTGTAATGTTGCTATGCTTCTTTACGGAATACCTGAATAATACAATTGTTTGACTTGTTTTTATGCATTTGAAGGTCTGTCACCCACTGACAGTATTACCGGCTCACCAAAATGCATGTGAATGTTTACGTCCTACGTTGAATATTGGGGTACACGATTGGTGGATGTTATGAAGGTGTCACGTATATGAGCTCTGATTGGATGCGGACTATAGGTGTCCTGAAAACTTGCCTGTGTCGATAAAGAAACAAAATGTTTGTTCGTTGAAAAATGTGCAGTAACTGGACATGCAAACACATTGTAAAAGGGTTGAAGGAAAGTATTAAAGCGACAAAGAAAAATCCTGCTCCTCTATCGCGAGGGATCGTTCTAATGCACGATTTTGAGCTTCAGCACTCCACCTTCAGGACCCAAACAAGAAGACTTATTTCATCTCTGAAGACCTGAAGACAACTAGCGTTACTACTGCAGCCCTTTTCATTTTCCTTGTTGCACTATTTGACCGTGAGTAATCATTACATATAACGACAGTAGCCTACAAAACATGTATCTTGGTGTTATTATATGTATGATAATTGGAAGACTATTTGATATAGTTTTAAGGCGTGTTATTAGCTAACAAGATATTAGCTAATTTGAGCTAGGCTAGGTGAGCTAAGGATTTCTTTGTTTACAGTATGTATTGCAGGCTTGCAAGCTATAAAACTTTTAACATTATTGTCATGTTACGCTGTGGGACCGACATTCGAACGATCACATATTGTGACGCTGCTCATTAACGGGTTACGTTCTACAGTACGTTTGTAACTTGTTTGGTAAGATAGCTGTAGTGCTAGCCGTAGCCTAGTGCTAATTGGTTTGAGAAACAGTCATTTTAGAAGGTGTCCGGATAATTTAACTCAAACATTGTGACCAAGGATAGTGCTAACAAAGTGTTAAATAACTCTCGATTTTGTGGAAAATAGAAAACATTTAAGCGAACGTTTGAAGTCGGTCTGAAAGTGGTTAAGAAGTATCAGCGGAAATTCCAGGAATTATTTCATTGTTTGTTCTCGAAACTATATAGCGAAATTTTAAACAAATATGTAGACACATACCCCTTAATGCTATTAAAAGGTCAAGGGCTCGTACTAATGTAACATTTTATCTATATATACACAAATTTGTTTTTATAGTCTTCAATCTATCTGCTTCTTAATATCTACAGACTTACATTCGAATGTACACAGTTGAAATAGAATACAGGGAAATATTGGATGTGTAAAGTAAAAAGAGGTTGGTGTCTTGAGAATTCAAACCATCTTATCATGTTCTTAAAGGTCTGTATACTAGAACTGTTGAGCATGAAGTTACAATTATTTAAGATTATGAAATAGTTGTTCAGTAGTGTGGTATGTGGCTTTTTATAGTTGTGATTTTTTCTGTATTTTTTAGATGCCACGTTCCAGCAAACGTTCTACAGCGGCCAAGAAGAACTGGGCTCGTTCAGATGACCAAGGGTCCACTTTCGAGGTTAGAAAAATGAATGTGAATGGTTGAATGAGGATTCTTAACATCACTGTTACATTTTTCAATGGTTCGCAATGTTTGGAGGAATCCGCCATTACTGCTTGCAGTTATATTTATTATTATTATTCTTGTTCCATGGAAGTCAATGGCAGCCCCTAGAACCCTTTGACAACTTTTTGTGAAATTTGGCACACTCATTAAGGACAGTTGATTCTATACCTACACCAAGTTTCATGTCTCCCATTAGACCACTCCAGCGCCACCAACGGGTCAAAGTTGGACTTGTGTTTACACACGCAACTTTTGAACCGTATGACCCATTTTCAAAAATGAGGTACCATTGGATTCCCTGGATCAAGCCGAGTTCAACGCACCCCATGGCGTCAATTTCCGGTTATGTAGATTTTCCGCTATTTCCGGTTTTATCAAAAACCTTTGAAAGCCTACTCCTCCTACAATTGTTGTCATATCTTCTTCAAAGTTACCAGAGATGATCTTCAGACCAAGCCTCACAAAAGTTATCGAAAAGAATTTTGATCCTCACAACCGTTTGTCCGGTACAGCCAATCAAATTCATCAGAAAAGCCGCCAAACAGGATGTGAAGTCATGTCTCAGCAAATCTTTGAGATATCAACACGAAACTTGGTATATCGATGGAAGACACTACAACATGTTACCGTGTGCAAAGGCAACCTCATATCTCCAAAAATGATTGATATAAAGCAAATTGAACTTATCGCTAACGCTAAAATAATGCTTTACACATCAGCCAGTCAAAAACTGATACTCTGATTCAATCACAAGTTCATATGAAGACTCTTGAGAATGTTTATAACACAAATCTGTGAAAAGGTTGACTGTAAGATCAAAGGTCGATTTTTGGTGAATATTTGAAACATGCTTGCTTGGCTAATTTCTAGCCAAATTTCCAATGAATGTCTCCCCTCCTCCTGCCCGCGCGTGCTCCACATCCTCACACACTCAGCCTTAACTTACACACGCGAGGGCTTGGCAAGACGCACACGCAACATTTCAGTAGAGTGTGGGCTGACCAAGCCCCCACTCATTCCTTAGTCTCTAGCAAAGGCCTTGTGGATCTTGTAATCTTGGATCTCTTAACAAAAGCTGATCTTTTTGGTATTGCATTTCCGATTTTGTATGCAATGGTAAAAAGTTATACAAATCCTGAAACATTGATATATATATATATGTATTTATATATATATATAAATCTTTATTTCAGACGCCAAGTTCCACATAAAATAACAGACATAGAGCTATAAAAAAGAGAGTAAAACAAAAACATAAAACATAGATAATACAGAGCATAAAAAGTATGAAGACTTTTGTGCCAATGTAGTCTTAAGTTTCAAGTAATCGATAGCAGCTCTTTAGAGGGTTGACCAGAGCCTCTACTATTCAGTTCTCAGACTTGTCCAGTCGACACATGAAACCATACATCAGTTGTCTCAGGAGTGCCTTACAGGTTGGTACGTGCTTAGACAGAAACAACTGACCAGCACTATGCCACCTAGGCACATTAAGTAGCAATCTAAAAGCATAATTGAAACCATACATCAGTTGTCTCAGGATTGCCTTACAGGTTGGTACGTGCTTAGACACAAACAACTGACTAGCACTATGAAACCTCACAAGAGGTTTAGGGACACCTCTCGCTATTAGCTTCATAAACAGTTTTTCATGACAAATTCGATCGAAAGCTTTGTAAGCATCAATAAAGCATAAAAATACAGATGAATTAAGACTTGTGTACCTGAGACAATCTCCTTCAGAGCATAGATACAGAGATCAGTACCATGTTTTCTTTTAAAACCAAACTGATTGTCTGCAGTCAGAATATACATTTCCAATTTCAATCAAATAATGCTCTCAAACACTTTAGACAAGATACTGGCCAATGCAATGGGTCGATAGTTGTCTATGCTGTTCAGTTTACCAGCCTTATCTTTAACAACAGGCACTAACAGTACTGACATAATAGAGTTCGGTAGAACACCATGAACCATAATTCCAGTGAGACACATGGCTAGAAATGGACTGAGTCTATAACTGGCATTTTTTAGATGCTCTGCAGAAATGGAATCCATACCACAAGCTTTGTTGTTGTCTAGCATGTGGATGGCATCATAAATATCTACTGATCTAACTATCAAGTCTGCAGAGATACCTTTATATTGATTATCAATTCTCACTGTGTTACTTTGAACACAATTAAATAGTTTACTGTAGTGCTCATGCCATAGATCAGCAATCTTCTCTGGACAACTAACCCCTTTGATATCAGAAGGGAGGGGAGTTCTGTTATTATTTATGATCTTGACCTCCTTCCAGAAGTCAGTAAGATTGTTATTCTGCATCTTTCTGGCCAGCGAGTCTGCTCTCATTGTGTTTTCATTTCTCTTAATGAAACGAGTGCATATTTAAATCTAGCATTTGTGAGGGTTTTGTTATCAAGCAGCACTCTCTGTCTGGGTCTGCCTGCCTCTGACCAGACTCTAAAGGCTTCTCTAGCAGCAGCATGTTGCTCAGACACAAACTCATTCCAGACAGGCCGTGCGTTAGGGACCTTACTCTTGTGATTAATAAAAGGTTCACTGGAAGCATAAAGACATTTGACAATATCATCATACATGGCACAGAGCTTTTCAGCATGATGTTTATCCTTGCAGTTCATATCCGTGCACATTAGGGCATCCCTAGAAAATGCAACATCACTATGTCTATGGGCGCATGTGAAGCCCTCTGTGACATGCTTGCGTGTAAAAAGGGCTATACAAATAAATTTGATTTGATTTGATTTGACTATGTAAGCTGTCAGTTAATAGAGAATATCTGTGCATAACCTCTTTGGTCAATTTTGACCAGTCCAGTTTTCTTGGGGGGCCAGCAACAAGGGTACACTCTCAACATTTAGCAGCATAGCAACTGGTATGTGATCAGTGGTGGCCAGCCCATAACACATCTCTATACTTTCCAGTGAGTCATGAGCATCGGCTGTGGTTACAATATGGTCTAGCCAGGAAGTTGTGTGCCACGTTTCACTTATATAGGTAAAACTTGTATCAGGCAATAACGCTTGATATAATTAATTTAGTTTCATTACAGAACTGCTGCAGATGTTGTGCGAATAAACACTTATCTGACATGTCAGCATTAAAATCACCCATGACATAGACACAACATGAACTATTGTCCTCTATGAAGGACTGAATAAAAGCTAACCTGTTCTGAAATTCATCCTCATGGTCATAGGATTCATATGGTGTGTACACATTTACAATAGTACATTTATTTTCATTGTGATTAAACTCCAACCCAATAGCCCAGTCAACGTTAAGCCACACCACCTTTACCGTTGGGTCATATTTTATGTTCCACAGTATAGCTACACCACCAGCTATCCTCCCACAAACCATTCTCATGCTGAGATCGGTAGTGGACTCTCCAGCACCATGAAAGTTCTTGTGTAGGGAGTTCAATTTGTCCAGATCTTGCTTGGTCATCCAGGTTTCTTGAAGGCAGACAATGTCACTCTCGTCCAGCAATGTGTCCACCACCAAACGTCTTGATCTATCAGCAGCAGTATGTCCTACTCGGAGGCCACGAGCGTTGTAGGATACAACCCGCATTAATGATCTACCACGGACCCATCAGGGCAGCTGGCCGGTGTGTCTGTTTCCCTGGTCTCTACATATAGGCCTACATTCATCCCAGCATCATGACTGAGCTGAAGCTCGGTACCCTGAGAGCGGGGGGTATTCTCTGGTCGAGCTTTTTTGAAAGTATAGACCAAGGGTAATTACCAAACCACAACTGTCCCACCATTACCCATATGTGGCGTTACATTCCAGGCCCTAAAGCACAAAGGCTTTCTGGAATGGATAGGCTAACCAAGCCCCCTCCCTTCACTCCTTGAGTTGAAATAAAGGCCCTTGTGGATCCTGGTGGTATTATATTTCAGATTTGGTATCCCATTGGTAATTCTGCAGCATAGATTTTTCTATACAGTTCCAATTTGTCAAGAATATACATTTTTCAATGGTTCGCAATGTTTGGAGGAATCCGCCATTACTGCTTGCAGTTATATATGGTGGCCAAGCCGCGAAGCGGCGAAGCCACATAAGTGATTCTACCTTTTCTTATTGGTGGCCAAGCCGCGAAGCGGCGAAGCCACATAAGTGATTCTACCTTTTCTTATTATTATTATTATTACACTTCTTCTGTCATTGGAGTCTATGGCAGCCCCTAGAACCGTATGGTAAAAAGTTGTGAAATTTGGCACACTCATTAAGCACAATCCCTTCTTTATATTCACCAAGTTTCATGTCTTCCATTGGAGCACTCTAGCGCCACCAACTGGTCAAAGTTGGACTTGTGTTTACATACGTAACTTTTGAACCGTATGACCGATTTTCAAAAATGAGGTACCGTTGGATTCCCTGGATCGAGACGAGTTCAACGCACACCATGGCGTTAATTTCCGGTTATATAGATTTTCTGCCATTTTGAATTTTGTGAAAAAACGTTTTTTTGCTTCTCCTCCCTCAATTTTGGTCAAATCTTCCCCAGAATTGGCACACATCATCATCAGACCGACCCTCACAGAATTTATCAAAATATATTTGATTTTAAAAACCGATTGTCCGGTACAGCCAATCAAAATCGGCAACAAAGCAACCCAACAGGAAGTTGGATCATATCTCAGCTAATCTTTAAGAAATCAACCCCAAACCTTGTGTGATGACTCGGAACCCTCTTCTGAGGCTGTCCAATGAATTTGGTGTCATGTCATTACTGGGCGTGGCCGCAGGAAGCAAAAATGTGTTTTGGCCAATAACTGTTGATTTTTTTGCTTTTATTAAGTGGTTCCTTTGTCTCATGATATGCTGGGACATCCCGTGTGTGATACATGATAACTTGTGATAATAGCAGAATTGATCCGGCCGCCATTTTGAATTCATTGAAAAATGTTTTTTCTCTACTCCTCCTACACATGTTGTCCAATCTTCACCAAATTTTGCAGAGATTATCTTCAGACCAAGCCTCACAAAGGCCATCACATGATTGTTTGATTTTCACAACCGTTTACCCGGTACAGGCAATCAAAATGTGCAATTAAGCCATCAAACAGGAAGTTGGGTCGTATCTCAGCCAATCTTTGATGGATTCACACCAAACTTGCTGCATGCACTCGGAACCCTGTTCTGAGGATTTCTAAAGTGTTTTATGGGTCATTTGACTGCTTGGCCACCACATCGCTGCTTGCAGCTATATTTGGTGGCCAAGCCGCGAAGCGGCGAAGCCACATAAGTGATTCTACCTTTTCTTATTATTATTATTATTACACTTCTTCTGTCATTGGAGTCTATGGCAGCCCCTAGAACCGTATGGTAAAAAGTTGTGAAATTTGGCACACTCATTAAGCACAATCCCTTCTTTATATTCACCAAGTTTCATGTCTTCCATTGGAGCACTCTAGCGCCACCAACTGGTCAAAGTTGGACTTGTGTTTACATACGTAACTTTTGAACCGTATGACCGATTTTCAAAAATGAGGTACCGTTGGATTCCCTGGATCGAGACGAGTTCAACGCACACCATGGCGTCAATTTCCGGTTATATAGATTTTCTGCCATTTTGAATTTTGTGAAAAAAAGTTTTTTTGCTTCTCCTCCCTCAATTTTGGTCAAATCTTCCCTAGAATTGGCACACATCATCATCAGACCAACCCTCACAGAAGTTATCAAAAGATATTTGATTTTAAAAACCGATTGTCCGGTACAGCCAATCAAAATCGGCAACAAAGCAACCCAACAGGAAGTTGGATCATATCTCAGCTAATCTTCTAAGAAATCAACCCCAAACCTTGTGTGATGACTCGGAACCCTCTTCTGAGGCTGTCCAATGAATTTGGTGTCATGTCATTACTGGGCGTGGCCGCAGGAAGCAAAAATGTGTTTTGGCCAATAACTGTTGATTTTTTTGCTTTTATTAAGTGGTTCCTTTGTCTCATGATATGCTGGGACATCCCGTGTGTGATACATGATAACTTGTGATAATAGCAGAATTGATGCGGCCGCCATTTTGAATTCATTGAAAAATGTTTTTTCTCTACTCCTCCTACACATGTTGTCCAATCTTCAACAAATTTCGCAGAGATTATCTTCAGACCAAGCCTCACAAAGGCCATCACATGATTGTTTGATTTTCACAACCGTTTTCCCGGTACAGGCAATCAAAATGTGCAATTAAGCCATCAAACAGGAAGTTGGGTCGTATCTCAGCAAATCTTTGATGGATTCACACCAAACTTGCTGCATGCACTCGGAACCCTGTTCTGAGGATTTCTAAAGTGTTTTATGGGTCATTTGACTGCTTGGCCACCACATTGCTGCTTGCAGCTATATTTATTATTATTATTACACTTCTTCTGTCATTGGAGTCTATGGCAGCCCCTAGAACCGCATGGTAAAAAGTTGTGAAATTTGGCACACTCATTAAGCACAGTCCCCTCTTTATATTCACCAAGTTTCATGTCTCCCATTGGAGCACTCTAGCGCCACCAACTGGTCAAAGTTGGACTTGTGTTTACACACGTAACTTTTGAACCGTATGACCGATATTCAAAAATGAGGTACCGTTGGATTCCCTGGATCGAGACGAGTTCAACGCACACCATGGCGTCAATTTCCGGTTATATAGATTTTCTGCCATTTTGAATTTTGTGAAAAAACGTTTTTTTGCTTCTCCTCCCTCAATTTTTGTCAAATCTTCCCCAGAATTGGCACACATCATCATCAGACCAACCCTCACAGAAGTTATCAAAGGATATTTGATTTTCAAAACCGTTTGTCCAGTACAGCCAATCAAAATTGGCAACAAAGCAACCAAACAGGAAGTTGGATCGTATCTCAGCCAATCTTTAAGAAATCAACCCCAAACCTGGTGTGATGACTCGGAACCCTCTTCTGAGGCTGTCCAATGAATTTGGTGTCATGTCATTACTGGGCGTGTCCGCGGGAAGCAAAAATGTGTTTTGGCCAATAACTGTTGATTTGTTTGCCTTTATTAAGTGATTCCTTTGTTTCATGATATCTTGGGACGTCCCGTGTGTGACCCATCATCATTTGTGATAATAGCCGAATTGAAGCGGCCGCCATTTTGAATTCATTGAAAAATGTTTTTTCTCTACTCCTCCTACACATGTTGTCCAATCTTCACCAAATTTCGCAGAGATTATCTTCAGACCAAGCCTCACAAAGGCCATCACATGATTGTTTGATTTTCACAACCGTTTACCCGGTACAGGCAATCAAAATGTGCAATTAAGCCATCAAACAGGAAGTTGGGTCGTATCTCAGCCAATCTTTGATGGATTCACACCAAACTTGCTGCATGCACTCGGAACCCTGTTCTGAGGATTTCTAAAGTGTTTTATGGGTCATTTGACTGCTTGGCCACCACATTGCTGCTTGCAGCTATATTTATTATTGGTGGCCAAGCCGCGAAGCGGCGAAGCCACATAAGTGATTCTACCTTTTCTTATTAGGATTCCTCCGTCAGGAGGAAACCTATTGTTATTGTTAGGATTCCTCCGTCAGGAGGAAACCTATTGTTATTGTTAGTTTTATTATTAGGATTCCTCCGTCAGGAGGAAACCTATTGTTATTGTTAGTTTTATTATTATTATTATTATTATTCTTGTTCCATGGAAGTCAATGGCAGCCCCTAGAACACTTCGACAACTTTTTGTGAAATTTGGCACACTCATTAAGGACAGTTGATTCTATACCTACACCAAGTTTCATGTCTCCCATTAGACCACTCCAGCGCCACCAACGGGTCAAAGTTGGACTTGTGTTTACACACGCAACTTTTGAACCGTATGACCCATTTTCAAAAATGAGGTACCATTGGATTCCCTGGTTCAAGCCGAGTTCAACGCACCCCATGGCGTCAATTTCCGGTTATATAGATTTTCCGCTACTTCCGGTTTTATCAAAAACCTTTGAAAGCCTACTCCTCCTACAATTTTTGTCATATCTTCTTCAAAGTTACCAGACATGATCTTCAGACCAAGCCTCACAAAAGTTATCGAAAAGAATTTTGATCCTCACAACCGTTTGTCCGGTACAGCCAATCAAATTCATCAGAAAAGCCGCCAAACAGGATGTGAAGTCATGTCTCAGCAAATCTTTGAGATATCAACACGAAACTTGGTATATCGATGGAAGACACTACAACATGTTACCGTGTGCAAAGGCAACTTCATATCTCCAAAAATGATTGATATAAAGCAAATTGAACTTATCGCTAACGCTAAAATAATGCTTTACACATCAGCCAGTCAAAAACTGATACTCTGATTCAATCACAAGTTCATATGAAGACTCTTGAGAATGTTTATAACACAAATCTGTGAAAAAGTTGACTGTAAGATCAAATGTCTATTTTTGGTGAATATTTGAAACATGCTTGCTTGGCTAATTTCTAGCCAAATTTCCAATGAATGTCTCCCCTCCTCCTGCCCGCGCGTGCTCCACATCCTCACACACTCAGCCTTAACTTACACACGCGCGGGCTTGGCAAGACGCACACGCAACATTTCAGGAGAGTGTGGGCTGACCAAGCCCCCACTCATTCCTTGGTTTCTAGCCAAGGCCTTGTGGATCTTGTAATCTTGGATCTCTTAACAAAAGCTGATCTTTTTAGTATTGCATTTCCGATTTTGTATGCAATGGTAAAAAGTTATACAAATCCTGAAACATTGATATATATATATGTATTTATATATATATAAATCTTTATTTCAGACGCCAAGTTCCACATAAAATAACAGACATAGAGCTATAAAAAAGAGAGTAAAACGAAAACATAAAACATAGATAATACAGTGCATAAAAAGTATGAAGACTTTTGTGCCAATGTAGTCTTAAGTTCCAAGTAATCGATAGCAGCTCTTTAGAGGGTTGACCAGGGCCTCTACTATTCAGTTCTCAGACTTGTCCAGTCGACACATGAAACCATACATCAGTTGTCTCAGGAGTGCCTTACAGGTTGGTACGTGCTTAGACAGAAACAACTGACCAGCACTATGCCACCTAGGCACATTAAGTAGCAATCTAAAAGCATCATTGAAACCATACATCAGTTGTCTCAGGATTGCCTTACAGGTTGGTACGTGCTTAGACACAAACAACTGACTAGCACTATGCCACCTTGGCACATTAAGTAGCAATCTAAAAGCATCATTGTAGGCTACTTTCAGTATCTGTATACTCCTTTACCTGTACATAGACCACAAATGAGCAGTGTACAATGGTGTTATGTAGGTTCTAAACAGGGAACATTAAACTGAATCTGAGCACATAGAAAACGTCCTTAATAACATACTGGCCTGAGAATATATTTGACAGCGCTGTTGATACATATCGTTGTCATCTGTCCAATCATCAGAAATGACATGGCAGATATTTTATTTCCTCACAAACACCAAGGGGACTGCCAGATAAATAAAAGGTAGGGAAGGTTAATTTCCTGTCCTGATTACTTCTGACTATCATTATGTGGCTTTTCTTTGCATTATATTTTATATCATGATCTAAGCCATACTGAGAGCACACCCATAGCATCTGTTGCAACAGGCTGAGTGGAACCAGATAATCTGCGTACATCAGATGATTGACAATAGATTCACCAACAAGACAGCCTGTATTTGTCTTATTCAGCTGGCTTGATAAGTCGTCCATATTAAACAAAAAGGGAAATCAAATTCCTCCTTGTCGAACTCCGTTACCAACATGGAAAGCAGCTGATACAACATTGTCCCATTTAACATGAAAAGTTTGATTGGCATACCAGAACACCAAAATCCTCACAAGAGGTTTAGGGAAACCTCTCGCTATTAGCTTCATAAACAGTTTTTCATGACAAATTCGATCGAAAGCTTTGTAAGCATCAATAAAGCATAAAAATACAGATGAATTAAGACTTGTGTACCTGAGACAATCTCCTTCAGAGCATAGATACAGAGATCAGTACCATGTTTTCTTTTAAAACCAAACTGATTTTCTGCAGTCAGAATATACATTTCCAATTTCAATCAAATAATTCTCTCAAACACTTTAGACAAGATACTGGCCAATGCAATGGGTCGATAGTTGTGTAGCCCGGGTGGTAAACATTTCTGTTGAAACAATCCTATTACATAAATATAAAAGTTTGAATACATAATACTTAAGTTCATAGTTTAATAAATAGACTTTAAGGTTTGAGAGTATGATTTTGATTTGATGAGAAATGCATATTGTTCATGTTTTACTGAATACAGCATTTGGAAATGTATATCTGTTGTTTAAAAAACGCATGTTAAAATGTACCGGTTACAAATATGAAGAGAGTAAGATGAATGTTTTGTGAATCTATGTTGTTGCTTTAATTTTGATTATGATGTTAAGCCAATCCGGTTTGAGGTCAAAGGGCAGGGTAACACGGGAAGTTGGGGTAGATGAGGTTGGAGTAGAAAAAGACAGAGCGAGCGGAGGAGTTGGAGGGAGAAGAAAATTGTAGCGTACGGTAAAATACCAAGAGTGAAGATTTTATATTATCATTAGTGGTGTTATGTTTATATTGTTGGGTGAATATCTCAACCAACAACAATAACCCAGAAAGAGGAGTTTGGCTGTTGGCGGTTTTGGATTAAGCACGGGCTTTGCCGCCAGACTAGCGACAGCGAGTGCCAGGTTGGAGCCGGTGGAGGTCGGGATTGTCGTCGTCCTCAGTCTTCTTCCTGAGTTGGTTCGTCTCGTAAATCCACGAGAGTATTTGGTCGGTCTCTCCTTCACCTGCTGCCGCCCTTCTGCCGCAGTGCGTGTGCTACCGCACTGCTGATCCGAGGTACCAGCTCCTTGTTATTTTGTGCCATCCTGGCGAAACAGCCATTTTGTTTACGGCTACAACGCACACGAGCTACACTCAGGCCTGCACCGTAGAACTGTACTGAATTAAGGTATTCGTGTAGTTAGCATTGCCGGCTAGTTTGTATTGTGTGTCCATGTGCATTACGATGTCATGTAAATGTTGAACCAATAACTGAAGAACTGATTTTTTGTCTGAAGTAAATCTTTCCTGTTTTTGTTTAACAGTTGGTTGTATTGTTTTTTTCATATGTTAAATTGGTTTAAGTTAGTAACAATTACTAACGAACTCAGGTTAGCCACCTCTCATTAAAAATCCACCAAACTAGAGAGGCGCTACAGTTGTCTATGCTGTTCAGTTTACCAGCCTTATCTTTAACAACAGGCACTAACAGTACTGACATAATAGAGTTCGGTAGAACACCATGAACCATAATTCCAGTGAGACACATGGCTAGAAATGGACTGAGTCTATAACTGGCATTTTTTAGATGCTCTGCAGAAATGGAATCCATACCACAAGCTTTGTTGTTGTCTAGCATGTGGATGGCATCATAAATATCTACTGATCTAACTATCAAGTCTGCAGAGATACCTTTATATTGATTATCAATTCTCACTGTGTTACTTTGAACACAATTAAATAGTTTACTGTAGTGCTCATGCCATAGATCAGCAATCTTCTCTGGACAACTAACCCCTTTGATATCAGAAGGGAGGGGAGTTCTGTTATTATTTATGATCTTGACCTCCTTCCAGAAGTCAGTAAGATTGTTATTCTGCATCTTTCTGGCCAGCGAGTCTGCTCTCATTGTGTTTTCATTTCTCTTAATGAAACGAGTGCATATTTAAATCTAGCATTTGTGAGGTTTTTGTTATCAAGCAGCACTCTCTGTCTGGGTCTGCCTGCCTCTGACCAGACTCTAAAGGCTTCTCTAGCAGCAGCATGTTGCTCAGACACAAACTCATTCCAGACAGGCCGTGCGTTAGGGACCTTACTCTTGTGATTAATAAAAGGTTCACTGGAAGCATAAAGACATTTGACAATATCATCATACATGGCACAGAGCTTTTCAGCATTATGTTTATCCTTGCAGTTCATATCCGAGAATTAGTTAATAGAGAATATCTGTGCCGAACCTCTTTGGTCAATTTTGACCAGTCCAGTTTTCTTGGGGGGCCAGCAACAAGGGTACACTCTCAACATTTAGCAGCATAGCAACTGGTATGTGATCAGTGGTGGCCAGCCCATAACACATCTCTATACTTTCCAGTGAGTCATGAGAATCGGCTGTGGTTACAATATGGTCTAGCCAGGAAGTTGTGTGCCACGTTTCACTTATATAGGTAAAACTTGTATCAGGCAATAACGCTTGATATAATTAATTTAGTTTCATTACAGAACTGCTGCAGATGTTGTGCGAATAAACACTTATCTGACATGTCAGCATTAAAATCACCCATGACATAGACACAACATGAACTATTGTCCTCTATGAAGGACTGAATAAAAGCTAACCTGTTCTGAAATTCATCCTCATGGTCATAGGATTCATATGGTGTGTACACATTTACAATAGTACATTTATTTTCATTGTGATTAAACTCCAACCCAATAGCCCAGTCAACGTTAAGCCACACCACCTTTACCGTTGGGTCATATTTTATGTTCCACAGTATAGCTACACCACCAGCTATCCTCCCACAAACCATTCTCATGCTGAGATCGGTAGTGGACTCTCCAGCACCATGAAAGTTCTTGTGTAGGGAGTTCAATTTGTCCAGATCTTGCTTGGTCATCCAGGTTTCTTGAAGGCAGACAATGTCACTCTCGTCCAGCAATGTGTCCACCACCAAACGTCTTGATCTATCAGCAGCAGTATGTCCTACTCGGAGGCCACGAGCGTTGTAGGATACAACCCGCATTAATGATCTACCACGGACCCATCAGGGCAGCTGGCCGGTGTGTCTGTCTCCCTGGTCTCTACATATAGGCCTACATTCATCCCAGCATCATGACTGAGCTGAAGCTCGGTACCCTGAGAGCGGGGGGTATTCTCTGGTCGAGCTTTTTTGAAAGTATAGACCAAGGGTAATTACCAAACCACAACTGTCCCACCATTACCCATATGTGGCGCTACATTCCACGCCCTAAAGCACAAAGGCTTTCTGGAATGGATAGGCTAACCAAGCCCCCTCCCTTCACTCCTTGAGTTGAAATAAAGGCCCTTGTGGATCCTGGTGGTATTATATTTCAGATTTGGTATCCCATTGGTAATTCTGCAGCATAGATTTTTCTATACAGTTCCAATTTGTCAAGAATATACATTTTTCAATGGTTCGCAATGTTTGGAGGAATCCGCCATTACTGCTTGCAGTTATATTTAGGATTCCTCCGTCAGGAGGAAACCTATTGTTATTGTTAGTTTTATTATTAGGATTCCTCCGTCAGGAGGAAACCTATTGTTATTGTTAGTTTTATTATTATTATTATTCTTGTTCCATGGAAGTCAATGGCAGCCCCTAGAACACTTCGACAACTTTTTGTGAAATTTGGCACACTCATTAAGGACAGTTGATTCTATACCTACACCAAGTTTCATGTCTCCCATTAGACCACTCCAGCGCCACCAATGGGTCAAAGTTGGACTTGTGTTTACACACGCAACTTTTGAACCGTATGACCCATTTTCAAAAATGAGGTACCATTGGATTCCCTGGTTCAAGCCGAGTTCAACGCACCCCATGGCGTCAATTTCCGGTTATATAGATTTTCCGCTACTTCCGGTTTTATCAAAAACCTTTGAAAGCCTACTCCTCCTACAATTTTTGTCATATCTTCTTCAAAGTTACCAGAGATGATCTTCAGACCAAGCGTCACAAAAGTTATCGAAAAGAATTTTGATCCTCACAACCGTTTGTCCGGTACAGCCAATCAAATTCATCAGAAAAGCCGCCAAACAGGATGTGAAGTCCTGTCTCAGCAAATCTTTGAGATATCAACACGAAACTTGGTATATCGATGGAAGACACTACAACATGTTACCGTGTGCAAAGGCAACTTCATATCTCCAAAAATGATTGATATAAAGCAAATTGAACTTATCGCTAACGCTAAAATAATGCTTTACACATCAGCCAGTCAAAAACTGATACTCTGATTCAATCACAAGTTCATATGAAGACTCTTGAGAATGTTTATAACACAAATCTGTGAAAAAGTTGACTGTAAGATCAAAGGTCGATTTTTGGTGAATATTTGAAACATGCTTGCTTGGCTAATTTCTAGCCAAATTTCCAATGAATGTCTCCCCTCCTCCTGCCCGCGCGTGCTCCACATCCTCACACACTCAGCCTTAACTTACACACGCGCGGGCTTGGCAAGACGCACACGCAACATTTCAGGAGAGTGTGGGCTGACCAAGCCCCCACTCATTCCTTGGTTTCTAGCCAAGGCCTTGTGGATCTTGTAATCTTGGATCTCTTAACAAAAGCTGATCTTTTTAGTATTGCATTTCCGATTTTGTATGCAATGGTAAAAAGTTATACAAATCCTGAAACATTGATATATATATATGTATTTATATATATATAAATCTTTATTTCAGACGCCAAGTTCCACATAAAATAACAGACATAGAGCTATAAAAAAGAGAGTAAAACGAAAACATAAAACATAGATAATACAGTGCATAAAAAGTATGAAGACTTTTGTGCCAATGTAGTCTTAAGTTCCAAGTAATCGATAGCAGCTCTTTAGAGGGTTGACCAGGGCCTCTACTATTCAGTTCTCAGACTTGTCCAGTCGACATATGAAACCATACATCAGTTGTCTCAGGAGTGCCTTACAGGTTGGTACGTGCTTAGACAGAAACAACTGACCAGCACTATGCCACCTAGGCACATTAAGTAGCAATCTAAAAGCATCATTGAAACCATACATCAGTTGTCTCAGGATTGCCTTACAGGTTGGTACGTGCTTAGACACAAACAACTGACTAGCACTATGCCACCTTGGCACATTAAGTAGCAATCTAAAAGCATCATTGTAGGCTACTTTCAGTATCTGTATACTCCTTTACCTGTACATAGACCACAAATGAGCAGTGTACAATGGTGTTATGTAGGTTCTAAACAGGGAACATTTAACTGAATCTGAGCACATAGAAAACGTCCTTAATAACATACTGGCCTGAGAATATATTTGACAGCGCTGTTGATACATATCGTTGTCATCTGTCCAATCATCAGAAATGACATGGCAGATATTTTATTTCCTCACAAACACCAAGGGGACTGCCAGATAAATAAAAGGTAGGGAAGGTTAATTTCCTGTCCTGATTACTTCTGACTATCATTATGTGGCTTTTCTTTGCATTATATTTTATATCATGATCTAAGCCATACTGAGAGCACACCCATAGCATCTGTTGCAACAGGCTGAGTGGAACCAGATAATCTGCGTACATCAGATGATTGACAATAGATTCACCAACAAGACAGCCTGTATTTGTCTTATTCAGCTGGCTTGATAAGTCGTCCATATTAAACAAAAAGGGAAATCAAATTCCTCCTTGTCGAACTCCGTTACCAACATGGAAAGCAGCTGATACAACATTGTCCCATTTAACATGAAAAGTTTGATTTGCATACCAGAACACCAAAATCCTCACAAGAGGTTTAGGGAAACCTCTCGCTATTAGCTTCATAAACAGTTTTTCATGACAAATTCGATCGAAAGCTTTGTAAGCATCAATAAAGCATAAAAATACAGATGAATTAAGACTTGTGTACCTGAGACAATCTCCTTCAGAGCATAGATACAGAGATCAGTACCATGTTTTCTTTTAAAACCAAACTGATTTTCTGCAGTCAGAATATACATTTCCAATTTCAATCAAATAATTCTCTCAAACACTTTAGACAAGATACTGGCCAATGCAATGGGTCGATAGTTGTGTAGCCCGGGTGGTAAACATTTCTGTTGAAACAATCCTATTACATAAATATAAAAGTTTGAATACATAATACTTAAGTTCATAGTTTAATAAATAGACTTTAAGGTTTGAGAGTATGATTTTGATTTGATGAGAAATGCATATTGTTCATGTTTTACTGAATACAGCATTTGGAAATGTATATCTGTTGTTTAAAAAACGCATGTTAAAATGTACCGGTTACAAATATGAAGAGAGTAAGATGAATGTTTTGTGAATCTATGTTGTTGCTTTAATTTTGATTATGATGTTAAGCCAATCCGGTTTGAGGTCAAAGGGCAGGGTAACACGGGAAGTTGGGGTAGATGAGGTTGGAGTAGAAAAAGACAGAGCGAGCGGAGGAGTTGGAGGGAGAAGAAAATTGTAGCGTACGGTAAAATACCAAGAGTGAAGATTTTATATTATCATTAGTGGTGTTATGTTTATATTGTTGGGTGAATATCTCAACCAACAACAATAACCCAGAAAGAGGAGTTTGGCTGTTGGCGGTTTTGGATAAAGCACGGGCTTTGCCGCCAGACTAGCGACAGCGAGTGCCAGGTTGGAGCCGGTGGAGGTCGGGATTGTCGTCGTCCTCAGTCTTCTTCCTGAGTTGGTTCGTCTCGTAAATCCACGAGAGTATTTGGTCGGTCTCTCCTTCACCTGCTGCCGCCCTTCTGCCGCAGTGCGTGTGCTACCGCACTGCTGATCCGAGGTACCAGCTCCTTGTTATTTTGTGCCATCCTGGCGAAACAGCCATTTTGTTTACGGCTACAACGCACACGAGCTACACTCAGGCCTGCACCGTAGAACTGTACTGAATTAAGGTATTCGTGTAGTTAGCATTGCCGGCTAGTTTGTATTGTGTGTCCATGTGCATTACGATGTCATGTAAATGTTGAACCAATAACTGAAGAACTGATTTTTTGTCTGAAGTAAATCTTTCCTGTTTTTGTTTAACAGTTGGTTGTATTGTTTTTTTCATATGTTAAATTGGTTTAAGTTAGTAACAATTACTAACGAACTCAGGTTAGCCACCTCTCATTACAAATCCACCAAACTAGAGAGGCGCTACAGTTGTCTATGCTGTTCAGTTTACCAGCCTTATCTTTAACAACAGGCACTAACAGTACTGACATAATAGAGTTCGGTAGAACACCATGAACCATAATTCCAGTGAGACACATGGCTAGAAATGGACTGAGTCTATAACTGGCATTTTTTAGATGCTCTGCAGAAATATAATCCATACCACAAGCTTTGTTGTTGTCTAGCATGTGGATGGCATCATAAATATCTACTGGTCTAACTATCAAGTCTGCAGAGATACCTTTATATTGATTATCAATTCTCACTGTGTTACTTTGAACACAATTATATAGTTTACTGTAGTGCTCATGCCATATATCAGCAATCTTCTCTGGACAACTAACCCCTTTGATAACAGAAGGGAGGGGAGTTCTGTTATTATTTATGATCTTGACCTCCTTCCAGAAGTCAGTAAGATTGTTATTTTGCATCTTTCTGGCCAGCGAGTCTGCTCTCATTGTGTTTTCATTTCTCTTAATGAAACGAGTGCATATTTAAATCTAGCATTTGTGAGGTTTTTGTTATCAAGCAGCACTCCCTGTCTGGGTCTGCCTGCCTCTGACCAGACTCTAAAGGCTTCTCTAGCAGCAGCATGTTGCTCAGACACAAACTCATTCCAGACAGGCCGTGCGTTAGGGACCTTACTCTTGTGATTAATAAAAGGTTCACTGGAAGCATAAAGACATTTGACAATATCATCATACATGGCACAGAGCTTTTCAGCATGATGTTTATCCTTGCAGTTCATATTCGTGCACATTAGGGCATCCCTAGAAAATGCAACATCACTATGTAAGCTGTCAGTTAATAGAGAATATCTGTGCATAACCTCTTTGGTCAATTTTGACCAGTCCAGTTTTCTTGGGGGGCCAGCAACAAGGGTACACTCTCAACATTTAGCAGCATAGCAACTGGTATGTGATCAGTGGTGGCCAGCCCATAACACATCTCTATACTTTCCAGTGAGTCATGAGCATCGGCTGTGGTTACAATATGGTCTAGCCAGGAAGTTGTGTGCCACGTTTCACTTATATAGGTAAAACTTGTATCAGGCAATAACGCTTGATATAATTAATTTAGTTTCATTACAGAACTGCTGCAGATGTTGTGCGAATAAACGCTTATCTGACATGTCAGCATTAAAATCACCCATGACATAGACACAACATGAACTATTGTCCTCTATGAAGGACTGAATAAAAGCTAACCTGTTCTGAAATTCATCCTCATGGTCAGAGGATTCATATGGTGTGTACACATTTACAATAGTCAACTCATTTTCATTGTGATTAAACTCCAACCCAATAGCCCAGTCAACGTTAAGCCACACCACCTTTACCGTTGGGTCATATTTTATGTTCCACAGTATAGCTACACCACCAGCTATCCTCCCACAAACCATTCTCATGCTGAGATCGGTAGTGGACTCTCCAGCACCATGAAAGTTCTTGTGTAGGGAGTTCAATTTGTCCAGATCTTGCTTGGCCATCCAGGTTTCTTGAAGGCAGACAATGTCACTCTCGTCCAGCAATGTGTCCACCACCAAACGTCTTGATCTATCAGCAGCAGTATGTCCTACTCGGAGGCCACGAGCGTTGTAGGATACAACCCGCATTAATGATCTACCACGGACCCATCAGGGCAGCTGGCCGGTGTGTCTGTCTCCCTGGTCTCTACATATAGGCCTACATTCATCCCAGCATCATGACTGAGCTGAAGCTCGGTACCCTGAGATCGGGGGGTATGCTCTGGTCGAGCTTTTTTGAAAGTATAGACCAAGGGTAATTACCACACCACAACTGTCCCACCATTACCCATAGGTGGCGCTACATTCCACGCCCTAAAGCACAAAGGCTTTCTGGAATGGATAGGCTAACCAAGCCCCCTCCCTTCACTCCTTGGGTTGAAATAAAGGCCCTTGTGGATCTTGATGGTATTAGATTTCAGATTTGGTATCCCATTGGTAATTCTGCAGCATAGATTTTTCTATACAGTTCCAATTTGTCAAGAATATACATTTTTCAATGGTTCGCAATGTTTGGAGGAATCCGCCATTACTGCTTGCAGTTATATTTATTATTATTATTATTCTTGTTCCATGGAAGTCAATGGCAGCCCCTAGAACACTTCGACAACTTTTTGTGAAATTTGGCACACTCATTAAGGACAGTTGATTCTATACCTACACCAAGTTTCATGTCTCCCATTAGACCACTCCAGCGCCACCAACGGGTCAAAGTTGGACTTGTGTTTACACTCGCAACTTTTGAACCGTATGACCCATTTTCAAAAATGAGGTACCATTGGATTCCCTGGTTCAAGCCGAGTTCAACGCACCCCATGGCGTCAATTTCCGGTTATATAGATTTTCCGCTACTTCCGGTTTTATCAAAAACCTTTGAAAGCCTACTCCTCCTACAATTTTTGTCATATCTTCTTCAAAGTTACCAGACATGATCTTCAGACCAAGCCTCACAAAAGTTATCGAAAAGAATTTTGATCCTCACAACCGTTTGTCCGGTACAGCCAATCAAATTCATCAGAAAAGCCGCCAAACAGGATGTGAAGTCATGTCTCAGCAAATCTTTGAGATATCAACACGAAACTTGGTATATCGATGGAAGACACTACAACATGTTACCGTGTGCAAAGGCAACTTCATATCTCCAAAAATGATTGATATAAAGCAAATTGAACTTATCGCTAACGCTAAAATAATGCTTTACACATCAGCCAGTCAAAAACTGATACTCTGATTCAATCACAAGTTCATATGAAGACTCTTGAGAATGTTTATAACACAAATCTGTGAAAAAGTTGACTGTAAGATCAAAGGTCGATTTTTGGTGAATATTTGAAACATGCTTGCTTGGCTAATTTCTAGCCAAATTTCCAATGAATGTCTCCCCTCCTCCTGCCCGCGCGTGCTCCACATCCTCACACACTCAGCCTTAACTTACACACGCGCGGGCTTGGCCGGACGCACACGCAACATTTCAGGAGAGTGTGGGCTGACCAAGCCCCCACTCATTCCTTGGTTTCTAGCAAAGGCCTTGTGGATCTTGTAATCTTGGATCTCTTAACAAAAGCTGATCTTTTTAGTATTGCATTTCCGATTTTGTATGCAATGGTAAAAAGTTATACAAATCCTGAAACATTGATATATATATATATGTATTTATATATATATAAATCTTTATTTCAGACGCCAAGTTCCACATAAAATAACAGACATAGAGCTATAAAAAAGAGAGTAAAACGAAAACATAAAACATAGATAATACAGTGCATAGAAAGTATGAAGACTTTTGTGCCAATGTAGTCTTAAGTTCCAAGTAATCGATAGCAGCTCTTTAGAGGGTTGACCAGAGCCTCTACTATTCAGTTCTCAGACTTGTCCAGTCGACACATGAAACCATACATCAGTTGTCTCAGGAGTGCCTTACAGGTTGGTACGTGCTTAGACAGAAACAACTGACCAGCATTATGCCATCTAGGCACATTAAGTAGCAATCTAAAAGCATCATTGAAACCATACATCAGTTGTCTCAGGATTGCCTTACAGGTTGGTACGTGCTTAGACACAAACAACTGACTAGCACTATGCCACCTTGGCACATTAAGTAGCAATCTAAAAGCATCATTGTAGGCTACTTTCAGTAAAACCAAACTGATTTTCTGCAGTCAGAATATACATTTCCAATTTCAATCAAATAATTCTCTCAAACACTTTAGACAAGATACTGGCCAATGCAATGGGTCGATAGCTGTCTATGCTGTTTAGTTTACCAGCCTTATCTTTAACAACAGGCACTAACAGTATTGACATAATAGAGTTCGGTAGAACACCATGAACCATAATTCCAGTGAGACACATGGCTAGAAATGGACTGAGTCTATAACTGGCATTTTTTAGATGCTCTGCAGAAATGCAATCCATACCACAAGCTTTGTTGTTGTCTAGCATGTGGATGGCATCATAAATATCTACTGATCTAACTATCAAGTCTGCAGAGATACCTTTATATTCATTATCAATTCTCACTGTGTTACTTTGAACACATTTAAATAGTTTACTGTAGTGCTCATGCCATAGATCAGCAATCTTCTCTGGACAACTAACCCCTTTGATATCAGAAGGGAGGGGAGTTCTGTTATTATTTATGATCTTGACCTCCTTCCAGAAGTCAGTAAGATTGTTATTCTGCATCTTTCTGGCCAGCGAGTCTGCTCTCATTGTGTTTTCATTTCTCTTAAAGGGGCAATTGACTGCAAAACCGATTTTACCTTGTCATTGTTGAAAAACGACAGTTCGGAGGGTAAACTGAACATACCGTGAATATCAAAGTCCATTGACACCTCTTTCCTATTCAAATCTCAAAAAGAAAAAAATTGGCTGTAAAACGCTAGCTTTTCAAAAAAGCCACCGGTCCTACGTAGGACCGGTGATCGCCCTCTTATTGGCTCTGGTCTGTATCTTTGTCACGCCCCAGAATTTACATACAGACCAGTCTGAGGTAGCGTCTATCTCTGATACTAGTTTAGCTGCGCGCTGCTCTGTGTGGGCTACTTATAAGGAATTACAAAGAAGAACGTTTTGAATTATAACAAGGATATTGAAAATGGACCACGGTCGTAAATGCTGTGTTCCAGGCTGTACAGGGAAGGCTAACACTCAGTCTTCCCAAGGAGCCAAACATTCAACAGGCATGGCTGCTGTTGTCTATGAGAAGATCCCGGCGAAGTCGACACTCAATCATTCATTTGCTCTGAACATTTCACCCAAGACAGTTTTGACAACCTTGGACAATTTCAAGCAGGATATGCTAGGAAGCTGAACCTGGAAAGAGGTGCTGTTCCAACCGTATGCTCATTGCAACCGCAAGCTATAAGGACAGTATGATGTTGTGCTAACAGTTATTAGCAATGCTAACGTTTCCTGTATATAGCATACCAGGTAGAATGCTAAATACGTTTCTACACACATCAAATGACTCTAGCTAGACTAGCTGTAGTCGGTATTAGAAGGGAAGCTTCCGAAAAATAGCCAGAAAACGAACTGCAGTCTGGCTTATTGCTAACGCCTGTCCAGATAATCTATTTGAAAGAACTGGAGAAAGGCAGGTTATAGATACAGGATACGTTAGCATTGCTAGTAACTGTTACTAGTAACACCTAGACTGTAGGCATGTAAAAAAGTTTAGCTTGCTAGTTAATGCAAGAGCATAGGTAGAATGTGTGATCATTTAGCCTAGTTTATTGGCAATGGGGCTAACGTTGATTCATGTTCCTGACTGTGTTTCATTCAAATAAATAACCTGTGTAATGAAAATCTACAATTCACGATGCATGTTTGTCCAGATCTTTGTCATGTTATTTTACAGCAAGATATCTAGAGCTAGCCTAGCTAGCTAACTGAAGCCGAGTAGAATCACGATATGGTTTGGTTGCTAAGCTGTAGCCTAACGTTCTACCCACCTAAGTCAATCCAGTTTGCTTTAACAACAGCAGTGGAAACAAGTAATGTTATCATTTCAAATGATATATAGTCAATCTGTTGAAAACAGTGTTGTGTAGACACAATAGATTTATTTGCGCGTTTTTATTTCAAGTCTCCAACTTTGGTGTTTCAGCGAGTGCTGCTGTTGGCCGTGTTGCGTTTTTGCTCCCAGCTTCACTCGTTGATAACCAACCAATCAGCGCGCAGCTTATCTAAATATTAATGAGCATACCATAAAAGGAGAAAAGCTAGTGTTTTTTCCCGGGAACATTTCAGAGGATCTGTCAGAGGGCATAGAACAGCACCCGGGCCATTTTCAACCCAACCTATGTTACATACCCTATTCGGAGACCTTAAGGAACAGTGTGAAATACCCAAAAAACCCAGTCAATTGCCCCTTTAATGAAACGAGTGCATATTTAAATCTAGCATTTGTGAGGTTTTTGTTATCAAGCAGCAATCCCTGTCTGGGTCTGCCTGCCTCTGACCAGACTCTAAAGGCTTCTCTAGCAGCATCATGTTGCTCAGACACAAACTCATTCCAGACAGGCCGTGCGTTAGGGACCTTACTCTTGTGATTAATAAAAGGTTCACGGGAAGCATAAAGACATTTGACAATATCATCATACATGGCACAGAGCTTTTCAGCATGATGTTTATCCTTGCAGTTCATATCCGTGCACATTAGGGCATCCCTAGAAAATGCAACATCACTATGTAAGCTGTCAGTTAATAGAGAATATCTGTGCATAACCTCTTTGGTCAATTTTGACCAGTCCAGTTTTCTTGGGGGGCCAGCAACAAGGGTACACTCTCAACATTTAGCAGCATAGCAACTGGTATGTGATCAGTGGTGGCCAGCCCATAACACATCTCTATACTTTCCAGTGAGTCATGAGCATCGGCTGTGGTTACAATATGGTCTAGCCAGGAAGTTGTGTGCCACGTTTCACTTATATAGGTAAAATTTGTATCAGGCAATAACGCTTGATATAATTAATTTAGTTTCATTACAGAACTGCTGCAGATGTTGTAAGAATAAACGCTTATCTGACATGTCAGCATTAAAATCACCCATGACATAGACACTACATGAACTATTGTCCTCTATGAAGGACTGAATAAAAGCTAACCTGTTCTGAAATTCATCCTCATGGTCATAGGATTCATATTGTGTGTACACATTTACAATAGTACATTTATTTTCATTGTGATTAAACTCCAACCCAATAGCCCAGTCAACGTTAAGCCAAACCACCTTTACCGTTGGGTCATATTTTATGTTCCACAGTATAGCTACACCACCAGCTATCCTCCCACAAACCATTCTCATGCTGAGATCGGTAGTGGACTCTCCAGCACCATGAAACATCTTGTGTAGGGAGTTCAATTTGTCCAGATCTTGCTTGGCCATCCAGGTTTCTTGAAAGCAGACAATGTCACTCTCGTCCAGCAATGTGTCCACCACCAAACGTCTTGATCTATCAGCAGCAGTATGTCCTACTCGGAGGCCACGAGCGTTGTAGGATACAACCCGCATTAATGATCTACCACGGACCCATCAGGGCAGCTGGCCAGTGTGTCTGTCTCCCTGGTCTCTACATATAGGCCTACATTCATCCCAGCATCATGACTGAGCTGAAGCTCGGTACCCTGAGAGCGGGGGGTGTGCTCTAGTCGAGCTTTTTTGAAAGTATAGACCAAGGGTAATTACCACACCACAACTGTCCCACCATTATCCATAGGTGGCGCTACATTCCACGCCCTAAAGCACAAAGGCTTTCTGGAATGGATAGGCTAACCAAGCCCCCTCCCTTCACTCCTTGGGTTGAAATAAAGGCCCTTGTGGATCTTGATGGTATTATATTTCAGATTTGGTATCCCATTGGTAATTCTGCAGCATAGATTTTTCTATACAATTCCAATTTGTCAAGAATATACATTTTTCAATGGTTCGCAATGTTTGGAGGAATCCGCCATTACTGCTTGCAGTTATATTTATTATTATTATTCTTGTTCCATGGAAGTCAATGGCAGCCCCTAGAACACTTCGACAACTTTTTGTGAAATTTGGCACACTCATTAAGGACAGTTGATTCTATACCTACACCAAGTTTCATGTCTCCCATTAGACCACTCCAGCGCCACCAATGGGTCAAAGTTGGACTTGTGTTTACACACGCAACTTTTGAACCGTATGACCCATTTTCAAAAATGAGGTACCATTGGATTCCCTGGTTCAAGCCGAGTTCAACGCACCCCATGGCGTCAATTTCCGGTTATATAGATTTTCCGCTACTTCCGGTTTTATCAAAAACCTTTGAAAGCCTACTCCTCCTACAATTTTTGTCATATCTTCTTCAAAGTTACCAGAGATGATCTTCAGACCAAGCGTCACAAAAGTTATCGAAAAGAATTTTGATCCTCACAACCGTTTGTCCGGTACAGCCAATCAAATTCATCAGAAAAGCCGCCAAACAGGATGTGAAGTCCTGTCTCAGCAAATCTTTGAGATATCAACACGAAACTTGGTATATCGATGGAAGACACTACAACATGTTACCGTGTGCAAAGGCAACTTCATATCTCCAAAAATGATTGATATAAAGCAAATTGAACTTATCGCTAACGCTAAAATAATGCTTTACACATCAGCCAGTCAAAAACTGATACTCTGATTCAATCACAAGTTCATATGAAGACTCTTGAGAATGTTTATAACACAAATCTGTGAAAAAGTTGACTGTAAGATCAAAGGTCGATTTTTGGTGAATATTTGAAACATGCTTGCTTGGCTAATTTCTAGCCAAATTTCCAATGAATGTCTCCCCTCCTCCTGCCCGCGCGTGCTCCACATCCTCACACACTCAGCCTTAACTTACACACGCGCGGGCTTGGCAAGACGCACACGCAACATTTCAGGAGAGTGTGGGCTGACCAAGCCCCCACTCATTCCTTGGTTTCTAGCCAAGGCCTTGTGGATCTTGTAATCTTGGATCTCTTAACAAAAGCTGATCTTTTTAGTATTGCATTTCCGATTTTGTATGCAATGGTAAAAAGTTATACAAATCCTGAAACATTGATATATATATATGTATTTATATATATATAAATCTTTATTTCAGACGCCAAGTTCCACATAAAATAACAGACATAGAGCTATAAAAAAGAGAGTAAAACGAAAACATAAAACATAGATAATACAGTGCATAAAAAGTATGAAGACTTTTGTGCCAATGTAGTCTTAAGTTCCAAGTAATCGATAGCAGCTCTTTAGAGGGTTGACCAGGGCCTCTACTATTCAGTTCTCAGACTTGTCCAGTCGACACATGAAACCATACATCAGTTGTCTCAGGAGTGCCTTACAGGTTGGTACGTGCTTAGACAGAAACAACTGACCAGCACTATGCCACCTAGGCACATTAAGTAGCAATCTAAAAGCATCATTGAAACCATACATCAGTTGTCTCAGGATTGCCTTACAGGTTGGTACGTGCTTAGACACAAACAACTGACTAGCACTATGCCACCTTGGCACATTAAGTAGCAATCTAAAAGCATCATTGTAGGCTACTTTCAGTATCTGTATACTCCTTTACCTGTACATAGACCACAAATGAGCAGTGTACAATGGTGTTATGTAGGTTCTAAACAGGGAACATTTAACTGAATCTGAGCACATAGAAAACGTCCTTAATAACATACTGGCCTGAGAATATATTTGACAGCGCTGTTGATACATATCGTTGTCATCTGTCCAATCATCAGAAATGACATGGCAGATATTTTATTTCCTCACAAACACCAAGGGGACTGCCAGATAAATAAAAGGTAGGGAAGGTTAATTTCCTGTCCTGATTACTTCTGACTATCATTATGTGGCTTTTCTTTGCATTATATTTTATATCATGATCTAAGCCATACTGAGAGCACACCCATAGCATCTGTTGCAACAGGCTGAGTGGAACCAGATAATCTGCGTACATCAGATGATTGACAATAGATTCACCAACAAGACAGCCTGTATTTGTCTTATTCAGCTGACTTGATAAGTCCTCCATATCCATATTAAACAAAAAGGGAAATCAAATTCCTCCTTGTCGAACTCCGTTACCAACATGGAAAGCAGCTGATACAACATTGTCCCATTTAACATGAAAAGTTTGATTGGCATACCAGAACACCAAAATCCTCACAAGAGGTTTAGGGACACCTCTCGCTATTAGCTTCATAAACAGTTTTTCATGACAAATTCGATCGAAAGCTTTGTAAGCATCAATAAAGCATAAAAATACAGATGAATTAAGACTTGTGTACCTGAGACAATCTCCTTCAGAGCATAGATACAGAGATCAGTACCATGTTTTCTTTTAAAACCAAACTGATTTTCTGCAGTCAGAATATACATTTCCAATTTCAATCAAATAATTCTCTCAAACACTTTAGACAAGATACTGGCCAATGCAATGGGTCGATAGTTGTGTAGCCCGGGTGGTAAACATTTCTGTTGAAACAATCCTATTACATAAATATAAAAGTTTGAATACATAATACTTAAGTTCATAGTTTAATAAATAGACTTTAAGGTTTGAGAGTATGATTTTGATTTGATGAGAAATGCATATTGTTCATGTTTTACTGAATACAGCATTTGGAAATGTATATCTGTTGTTTAAAAAACGCATGTTAAAATGTACCGGTTACAAATATGAAGAGAGTAAGATGAATGTTTTGTGAATCTATGTTGTTGCTTTAATTTTGATTATGATGTTAAGCCAATCCGGTTTGAGGTCAAAGGGCAGGGTAACACGGGAAGTTGGGGTAGATGAGGTTGGAGTAGAAAAAGACAGAGCGAGCGGAGGAGTTGGAGGGAGAAGAAAATTGTAGCGTACGGTAAAATACCAAGAGTGAAGATTTTATATTATCATTAGTGGTGTTATGTTTATATTGTTGGGTGAATATCTCAACCAACAACAATAACCCAGAAAGAGGAGTTTGGCTGTTGGCGGTTTTGGATTAAGCACGGGCTTTGCCGCCAGACTAGCGACAGCGAGTGCCAGGTTGGAGCCGGTGGAGGTCGGGATTGTCGTCGTCCTCAGTCTTCTTCCTGAGTTGGTTCGTCTCGTAAATCCACGAGAGTATTTGGTCGGTCTCTCCTTCACCTGCTGCCGCCCTTCTGCCGCAGTGCGTGTGCTACCGCACTGCTGATCCGAGGTACCAGCTCCTTGTTATTTTGTGCCATCCTGGCGAAACAGCCATTTTGTTTACGGCTACAACGCACACGAGCTACACTCAGGCCTGCACCGTAGAACTGTACTGAATTAAGGTATTCGTGTAGTTAGCATTGCCGGCTAGTTTGTATTGTGTGTCCATGTGCATTACGATGTCATGTAAATGTTGAACCAATAACTGAAGAACTGATTTTTTGTCTGAAGTAAATCTTTCCTGTTTTTGTTTAACAGTTGGTTGTATTGTTTTTTTCATATGTTAAATTGGTTTAAGTTAGTAACAATTACTAACGAACTCAGGTTAGCCACCTCTCATTACAAATCCACCAAACTAGAGAGGCGCTACAGTTGTCTATGCTGTTCAGTTTACCAGCCTTATCTTTAACAACAGGCACTAACAGTACTGACATAATAGAGTTCGGTAGAACACCATGAACCATAATTCCAGTGAGACACATGGCTAGAAATGGACTGAGTCTATAACTGGCATTTTTTAGATGCTCTGCAGAAATGGAATCCATACCACAAGCTTTGTTGTTGTCTAGCATGTGGATGGCATCATAAATATCTACTGATCTAACTATCAAGTCTGAAGAGATACCTTTATATTGATTATCAATTCTCACTGTGTTACTTTGAACACAATTAAATAGTTTACTGTAGTGCTCATGCCATAGATCAGCAATCTTCTCTGGACAACTAACCCCTTTGATATCAGAAGGGAGGGGAGTTCTGTTATTATTTATGATCTTGACCTCCTTCCAGAAGTCAGTAAGATTGTTATTCTGCATCTTTCTGGCCAGCGAGTCTGCTCTCATTGTGTTTTCATTTCTCTTAATGAAACGAGTGCATATTTAAATCTAGCATTTGTGAGGTTTTTGTTATCAAGCAGCACTCTCTGTCTGGGTCTGCCTGCCTCTGACCAGACTCTAAAGGCTTCTCTAGCAGCAGCATGTTGCTCAGACACAAACTCATTCCAGACAGGCCGTGCGTTAGGGACCTTACTCTTGTGATTAATAAAAGGTTCACTGGAAGCATAAAGACATTTGACAATATCATCATACATGGCACAGAGCTTTTCAGCATTATGTTTATCCTTGCAGTTCATATCCGAGAATTAGTTAATAGAGAATATCTGTGCCGAACCTCTTTGGTCAATTTTGACCAGTCCAGTTTTTTTGGGGGGCCAGCAACAAGGGTACACTCTCAACATTTAGCAGCATAGCAACTGGTATGTGATCAGTGGTGGCCAGCCCATAACACATCTCTATACTTTCCAGTGAGTCATGAGCATCGGCTGTGGTTACAATATGGTCTAGCCAGGAAGTTGTGTGCCACGTTTCACTTATATAGGTAAAACTTGTATCAGGCAATAACGCTTTATATAATTAATTTAGTTTCATTACAGAACTGCTGCAGATGTTGTGCGAATAAACACTTATCTGACATGTCAGCATTAAAATCACCCATGACATAGACACAACATGAACTATTGTCCTCTATGAAGGACTGAATAAAAGCTAACCTGTTCTGAAATTCATCCTCATGGTCATAGGATTCATATGGTGTGTACACATTTACAATAGTAAATTTATTTTCATTGTGATTAAACTCCAACCCAATAGCCCAGTCAACGTTAAGCCACACCACCTTTACCGTTGGGTCATATTTTATGTTCCACAGTATAGCTACACCACCAGCTATCCTCCCACAAACCATTCTCATGCTGAGATCGGTAGTGGACTCTCCAGCACCATGAAAGTTCTTGTGTAGGGAGTTCAATTTGTCCAGATCTTGCTTGGTCATCCAGGTTTCTTGAAGGCAGACAATGTCACTCTCGTCCAGCAATGTGTCCACCACCAAACGTCTTGATCTATCAGCAGCAGTATGTCCTACTCGGAGGCCACGAGCGTTGTAGGATACAACCCGCATTAATGATCTACCACGGACCCATCAGGGCAGCTGGCCGGTGTGTCTGTCTCCCTGGTCTCTACATATAGGCCTACATTCATCCCAGCATCATGACTGAGCTGAAGCTCGGTACCCTGAGAGCGGGGGGTATTCTCTGGTCGAGCTTTTTTGAAAGTATAGACCAAGGGTAATTACCAAACCACAACTGTCCCACCATTACCCATATGTGGCGCTACATTCCACGCCCTAAAGCACAAAGGCTTTCTGGAATGGATAGGCTAACCAAGCCCCCTCCCTTCACTCCTTGAGTTGAAATAAAGGCCCTTGTGGATCCTGGTGGTATTATATTTCAGATTTGGTATCCCATTGGTAATTCTGCAGCATAGATTTTTCTATACAGTTCCAATTTGTCAAGAATATACATTTTTCAATGGTTCGCAATGTTTGGAGGAATCCGCCATTACTGCTTGCAGTTATATTTAGGATTCCTCCGTCAGGAGGAAACCTATTGTTATTGTTAGTTTTATTATTATTATTATTCTTGTTCCATGGAAGTCAATGGCAGCCCCTAGAACCCTTCGACAACTTTTTGTGAAATTTGGCACACTCATTAAGGACAGTTGATTTTATACCTACACCAAGTTTCATGTCTCCCATTAGACCACTCCAGCGCCACCAACGGGTCAAAGTTGGACTTGTGTTTACACACGCAACTTTTGAACCGTATGACCCATTTTCAAAAATGAGGTACCGTTGGATTCCCTGGATAAAGCCGAGTTCAACGCACCCCATGGCGTCAATTTCCGGTTATATAGATTTTCCGCTATTTCCGGTTTTATCAAAAACCTTTGAAAGCCTACTCCTCCTACAATTTTTGTCATATCTTCTTCAAAGTTACCAGAGATGATCTTCAGACCAAGCCTCACAAAAGTTATCGAAAAGAATTTTGATCCTCACAACCGTTTGTCCGGTACAGCCAATCAAATTCATCAGAAAAGCCGCCAAACAGGATGTGAAGTCATGTCTCAGCAAATCTTTGAGATATCAACACGAAACTTGGTATATCGATGGAAGACACTACACCATGTTACCGTGTGCAAAGGCAACTTCATATCTCCAAAAATGATTGATATAAAGCAAATTGAACTTATCGCTAACGCTAAAATAATGCTTTACACATCAGCCAGTCAAAAACTGATACTCTGATTCAATCACAAGTTCATATGAAGACTCTTGAGAATGTTTATAACACAAATCTGTGAAAAAGTTGACTGTAAGATCAAAGGTCGATTTTTGGTGAATATTTGAAACATGCTTGCTTGGCTAATTTCTAGCAAAATTTCCAATGAACGTCTCCCCTCCTCCTGCCCGCGCGTGCTCCACATCCTCACACACTCAGCCTTAACTTACACACGCGCGGGCTCGGCAAGACGCACACGCAACATTTCAGGAGAGTGTGGGCTGACCAAGCCCCCACTCATTCCTTAGTCTCTAGCAAAGGCCTTGTGGATCTTGTAATCTTGGATCTCTTAACAAAAGCTGATCTTTTTGGTATTGCATTTCCAATTTTGTATGCAATGGTAAAAAGTTATACAAATCCTGAAACATTGATATATATCTATGCTTGAGTCCTTGTCGAACTCCGTTACCAACATGGAAAGGAGCTGATACAACATTGTCCCATTTAACATGAAAAGTTTGATTGGCATACCAGAACACCAAAATCCTCACAAGAGGTTTAGGGACAACTCTCGCTATTAGCTTCATAAACAGTTTTTCATGACAAATTCGATCGAAAGCTTTGTAAGCATCAATAAAGCATAAAATACAGATGAATTAAGACTTGTGTACCTGAGACAATCTCCTTCAGAGCATAGATACAGAGATCAGTACCATGTTTTCTTTTAAAACCAAACTGATTGTCTGCAGTCAGAATATACATTTCCAATTTCAATCAAATAATTCTCTCAAACACTTTAGACAAGATACTGGCCAATGCAATGGGTCGATAGTTGTCTATGCTGTTCAGTTTACCAGCCTTATCTTTAACAACAGGCACTAACAGTACTGACATAATAGAGTTCGGTAGAACACCATGAACCATAATTCCAGTGAGACACATGGCTAGAAATGGACTGAGTCTATAACTGGCATTTTTTAGATGCTCTGCAGAAATGCAATCCATACCACAAGCTTTGTTTTTGTCTAGCATGTGGATGGCATCATAAATATCTACTGATCTAACTATCAAGTCTGCAGAGATACCTTTATATTCATTATCAATTCTCACTGTGTTACTTTTAACACAATTAAATAGTTGACTGTAGTGCTCATGCCATAGATCAGCAATCTTCTCTGGACAACTAACCCCTTTGATATCAGAAGGGAGGGGAGTTCTGTTATTATTTATGATCTTGACCTCCTTCCAGAAGTCAGTAAGATTGTTATTCTGCATCTTTCGGGCCAGCGAGTCTGCTCTCATTGTGTTTTAATTTCTCTTAATGAAACGAGTGCATATTTAAATCTAGCATTTGTGAGGTTTTTGTTATCAAGCAGCACTCCCTGTCTGGGTCTGCCTGCCTCTGACCAGACTCTAAAGGCTTCTCTAGCAGCAGCATGTTGCTCAGACACAAACTCATTCCAGACAGGCCGTGCGTTAGGGACCTTATTCTTGTGATTAATAAAAGGTTCACTGGAAGCATAAAGACATTTGACAATATCATCATACATGGCACAGAGCTTTTCAGCATGATGTTTATCCTTGCAGTTCATATCCGTGCACATTAGGGCATCCCTAGAAAATGCAACATCACTATGTAAGCTGTCAGTTAATAGAGAATATCTGTGCCGAACCTCTTTGGTCAATTTTGACCAGTCCAGTTTTCTTGGGGGGCCAGCAACAAGGGTACACTCTCAACATTTAGCAGCATAGCAACTGGTATGTGATCAGTGGTGGCCAGCCCATAACACATCTCTATACTTTCCAGTGAGTCATGAGCATCGGCTGTGGTTACAATATGGTCTAGCCAGGAAGTTGTGTGCCACGTTTCACTTATATAGGTAAAACTTGTATCAGGCAATAACGCTTGATATCATTAATTTAGTTTCATTACAGAACTGCTGCAGATGTTGTGCGAAAAAAAACGCTTATCTGACATGTCAGCATTAAAATCACCCATGACATAGACACAACATGAACTATTGTCCTCTATGAAGGACTGAATAAAAGCTAACCTGTTCTGAAATTCATCCTCATGGTCATAGGATTCATATGGTGTGTACACATTTACAATAGTAAATTTATTTTCATTGTGATTAAACTCCAACCCAATAGCCCAGTCAACGTTAAGCCACACCACCTTTACCGTTGGGTCATATTTTATGTTCCACAGTATAGCTACACCACCAGCTATCCTCCCACAAACCATTCTCATGCTGAGATCGGTAGTGGACTCTCCAGCACCATGAAAGTTCTTGTGTAGGGAGTTCAATTTGTCCAGATCTTGCTTGGCCATCCAGGTTTCTTGAAGAGAGACAATGTCACTCTTGCCCAGCAATGTGTCCACCACCAAACGTCTTGATCTATCAGCAGCAGTATGTCCTACTCGGAGGCCACGAGCGTTGTAGGATACAACCCGCATTAATGATCTACCACGGACCCATCAGGGCAGCTGGCCGGTGTGTCTGTCTCCCTGGTCTCTACATATAGGCCTACATTCATCCCAGCATCATGACTGAGCTGAAGCTCGGTACCCTGAGAGCGGGGGGTATGCTCTGGTCGAGCTTTTTTGAAAGTATAGACCAAGGGTAATTACCAAACCACAACTGTCCCACCATTACCCATAGGTGGTGCTACATTCCACGCCCTAAAGCACAAAGGCTTTCTGGAATGGATAGGCTAACCAAGCCCCCTCCCTTCACTCCTTGGGTTGAAATAAAGGCCCTTGTGGATCTTGATGGTATTATATTTCAGATTTGGTATCCCATTGGTAATTCTGCAGCATAGATTTTTCTATACAGTTCCAATTTGTCAAGAATATACATTTTTCAATGGTTCGCAATGTTTGGAGGAATCCGCCATTACTGCTTGCAGTTATATTTATTATTATTATTCTTGTTCCATGGAAGTCAATGGCAGCACCTAGAACACTTCGACAACTTTTTGTGAAATTTGGCACACTCATTAAGGACAGTTGATTCTATACCTACACCAAGTTTCATGTCTCCCATTAGACCACTCCAGCGCCACCAACGGGTCAAAGTTGGACTTGTGTTTACACACGCAACTTTTTAACCGTATGACCCATTTTCAAAAATGAGGTACCATTGGATTCCCTGGTTCAAGCCGAATTCAACGCACCCCATGGCGTCAATTTCCGGTTATATAGATTTTCCGCTACTTCCGGTTTTATCAAAAACCTTTGAAAGCCTACTCCTCCTACAATTTTTGTCATATCTTCTTCAAAGTTACCAGAGATGATCTTCAGACCAAGCCTCACAAAAGTTATCGAAAAGAATTTTGATCCTCACAACCGTTTGTCCGGTACAGCCAATCAAATTCATCAGAAAAGCCGCCAAACAGGATGTGAAGTCATGTCTCAGCAAATCTTTGAGATATCAACACGAAACTTGGTATATCGATGGAAGACACTACAACATGTTACCGTGTGCAAAGGCAACTTCATATCTCCAAAAATGATTGATATAAAGCAAATTGAACTTATCGCTAACGCTAAAATAATGCTTTACACATCAGCCAGTCAAAAACTGATACTCTGATTCAATCACAAGTTCATATGAAGGCTCTTGAGAATGTTTATAACACAAATCTGTGAAAAAGTTGACTGTAAGATCAAAGGTCGATTTTTGGTGAATATTTGAAACATGCTTGCTTGGCTAATTTCTAGCCAAATTTCCAATGAATGTCTCCCCTCCTCCTGCCCGCGCGTGCTCCACATCCTCACACACTCAGCCTTAACTTACACACGCGCGGGCTTGGCAAGACGCACACGCAACATTTCAGGAGAGTGTGGGCTGACCAAGCCCCCACTCATTCCTTGGTTTCTAGCCAAGGCCTTGTGGATCTTGTAATCTTGGATCTCTTAACAAAAGCTGATCTTTTTAGTATTGCATTTCCGATTTTGTATGCAATGGTAAAAAGTTATACAAATCCTGAAACATTGATATATATATATGTATTTATATATATATAAATCTTTATTTCAGACGCCAAGTTCCACATAAAATAACAGACATAGAGCTATAAAAAAGAGAGTAAAACGAAAACATAAAACATAGATAATACAGTGCATAAAAAGTATGAAGACTTTTGTGCCAATGTAGTCTTAAGTTCCAAGTAATCGATAGCAGCTCTTTAGAGGGTTGACCAGGGCCTCTACTATTCAGTTCTCAGACTTGTCCAGTCGACACATGAAACCATACATCAGTTGTCTCAGGAGTGCCTTACAGGTTGGTACGTGCTTAGACAGAAACAACTGACCAGCACTATGCCACCTAGGCACATTAAGTAGCAATCTAAAAGCATCATTGAAACCATACATCAGTTGTCTCAGGATTGCCTTACAGGTTGGTACGTGCTTAGACACAAACAACTGACTAGCACTATGCCACCTTGGCACATTAAGTAGCAATCTAAAAGCATCATTGTAGGCTACTTTCAGTATCTGTATACTCCTTTTCCTGTACATAGACCACAAATAAGCAGTGTACAATGGTGTTATGTAGGTTCTAAACAGGGAACATTTAACTGAATCTGAGCACATAGAAAACGTCCTTAATAACATACTGGCCTGAGAATATATTTTACAGCGCTGTTGATACATACCGTTGTCATCTGTCCAATCATCAGAAATGACATGGCCCAGATATTTTATTTCCTCACAAACACCAAGGGGACTGCCAGATAAATAAAAGGTAGGGAAGGTTAATTTCCTGTCCTGATTACTTCTGACTATCATTATGTGGCTTTTCTTTGCATTATATTTGATATCATGATCTAAGCCATACTGAGAGCACACCCATAGCATCTGTTGCAACAGGCTGAGTGGAACCAGATCATCTGCGTACATCAGATGATTGACAATAGATTCAACAACAAGACAGCCTGTATTTGTCTTATTCAGCAGGCTTGATAAGTCGTCCATATCCATATTAAACAAAAAGGGAAATCAAATTCCTCCTTGTCGAACTCCGTTACCAACATGGAAAGGAGCTGATACAACATTGTCCCATTTAACATGAAAAGTTTGATTGGCATACCAGAACACCAAAATCCTCACAAGAGGTTTAGGGACACCTCTCGCTATTAGCTTCATAAACAGTTTTTCATGACAAATTCGATCGAAAGCTTTGTAAGCATCAATAAAGCATAAAAATACAGATGAATTAAGACTTGTGTACCTGAGACAATCTCCTTCAGAGCATAGATACAGAGATCAGTACCATGTTTTCTTTTAAAAAACCAAACTGATTTTCTGCATTCAGAATATACATTTCCAATTTCAATCAAATAATTCTCTCAAACACTTTAGACAAGATATTGGCCAATGCAATGGGTCGATAGTTGTCTATGCTGTTCAGTTTACCAGCCTTATCTTTAACAACAGGCACTAACAGTACTGACATGATTGAGTTCGGTAGAACACCATGAACCATAATTCCAGTGAGACACATGGCTAGTAATGGACTGAGTCTATAACTGGCATTTTTTAGATGCTCTGCAGAAATGCAATCCATACCACAAGCTTTGTTGTTGTCTAGCATGTGGATGGCATCATAAATATCTACTGATCTAACTATTAAGTCTGCAGAGATACCTTTATATTCATTATCAATTCTCACTGTGTTACTTTGAACACAATTAAATAGTTTACTGTAGTGCTCATGCCATAGATCAGCAATCTTCTCTGGACAACTAACCCCTTTGATATCAGAAGGGAGGGGAGTTCTGTTATTATTTATGATCTTGACCTCCTTTCAGAAGTCAGTAAGATTGTTATTCTGCATCTTTCTGGCCAGCGAGTCTGCTCTCATTGTGTTTTCATTTCTCTTAATGAAACAAGTGCATATTTAAATCTAGCATTTGTGAGGTTTTTGTTATCAAGCAGCACTCCCTGTCTGGGTCTGCCTGCCTCTGACCAGACTCTAAAGGCTTCTCTAGCAGCAGCATGTTGCTCAGACACAAACTCATTCCAGACAGGCCGTGCGTTAGGGACCTTACTCTTGTGATTAATAAAAGGTTCACTGGAAGCATAAAGACATTTGACAATATCATCATACATGGCACAGAGCTTTTCAGCATGATGTTTATCCTTGCAGTTCATATCCGTGCACATTAGGGCATCCCTAGAAAATGCAACATCACTATGTAAGCTGTCAGTTAATAGAGAATATCTGTGCATAACCTCTTTGGTCAATTTTGACCAGTCCAGTTTTCTTGGGGGGCCAGCAACAAGGGTACACTCTCAACATTTAGCAGCATAGCAACTGGTATGTGATCAGTGGTGGCCAGCCCATAACACATCTCTATACTTTCCAGTGAGTCATGAGCATCGGCTGTGGTTACAATATGGTCTAGCCAGGAAGTTGTGTGCCACGTTTCACTTATATAGGTAAAACTTGTATCAGGCAATAACGCTTTATATAATTAATTTAGTTTCATTACAGAACTGCTGCAGATGTTGTGCGAATAAACACTTATCTGACATGTCAGCATTAAAATCACCCATGACATAGACACAACATGAACTATTGTCCTCTATGAAGGACTGAATAAAAGCTAACCTGTTCTGAAATTCATCCTCATGGTCATAGGATTCATATGGTGTGTACACATTTACAATAGTACATTTATTTTCATTGTGATTAAACTCCAACCCAATAGCCCAGTCAACGTTAAGCCACACCACCTTTACCGTTGGGTCATATTTTATGTTCCACAGTATAGCTACACCACCAGCTATCCTCCCACAAACCATTCTCATGCTGAGATCGGTAGTGGACTCTCCAGCACCATGAAAGTTCTTGTGTAGGGAGTTCAATTTGTCCAGATCTTGCTTGGTCATCCAGGTTTCTTGAAGGCAGACAATGTCACTCTCGTCCAGCAATGTGTCCACCACCAAACGTCTTGATCTATCAGCAGCAGTATGTCCTACTCGGAGGCCACGAGCGTTGTAGGATACAACCCGCATTAATGATCTACCACGGACCCATCAGGGCAGCTGGCCGGTGTGTCTGTCTCCCTGGTCTCTACATATAGGCCTACATTCATCCCAGCATCATGACTGAGCTGAAGCTCGGTACCCTGAGAGCGGGGGGTATTCTCTGGTCGAGCTTTTTTGAAAGTATAGACCAAGGGTAATTACCAAACCACAACTGTCCCACCATTACCCATATGTGGCGCTACATTCCACGCCCTAAAGCACAAAGGCTTTCTGGTATGGATAGGCTAACCAAGCCCCCTCCCTTCACTCCTTGAGTTGAAATAAAGGCCCTTGTGGATCCTGGTGGTATTATATTTCAGATTTGGTATCCCATTGGTAATTCTGCAGCATAGATTTTTCTATACAGTTCCAATTTGTCAAGAATATACATTTTTCAATGGTTCGCAATGTTTGGAGGAATCCGCCATTACTGCTTGCAGTTATATTTAGGATTCCTCCGTCAGGAGGAAACCTATTGTTATTGTTAGTTTTATTAGGATTCCTCCGTCAGGAGGAAACCTATTGTTATTGTTAGTTTTATTATTATTAGGATTCCTCCGTCAGGAGGAAACCTATTGTTATTGTTAGTTTTATTATTAGGATTCCTCCGTCAGGAGGAAACCTATTGTTATTGTTAGTTTTATTATTATTATTATTCTTGTTCCATGGAAGTCAATGGCAGCCCCTAGAACACTTCGACAACTTTTTGTGAAATTTGGCACACTCATTAAGGACAGTTGATTCTATACCTACACCAAGTTTCATGTCTCCCATTAGACCACTCCAGCGCCACCAATGGGTCAAAGTTGGACTTGTGTTTACACACGCAACTTTTGAACCGTATGACCCATTTTCAAAAATGAGGTACCATTGGATTCCCTGGTTCAAGCCGAGTTCAACGCACCCCATGGCGTCAATTTCCGGTTATATAGATTTTCCGCTACTTCCGGTTTTATCAAAAACCTTTGAAAGCCTACTCCTCCTACAATTTTTGTCATATCTTCTTCAAAGTTACCAGAGATGATCTTCAGACCAAGCGTCACAAAAGTTATCGAAAAGAATTTTGATCCTCACAACCGTTTGTCCGGTACAGCCAATCAAATTCATCAGAAAAGCCGCCAAACAGGATGTGAAGTCCTGTCTCAGCAAATCTTTGAGATATCAACACGAAACTTGGTATATCGATGGAAGACACTACAACATGTTACCGTGTGCAAAGGCAACTTCATATCTCCAAAAATGATTGATATAAAGCAAATTGAACTTATCGCTAACGCTAAAATAATGCTTTACACATCAGCCAGTCAAAAACTGATACTCTGATTCAATCACAAGTTCATATGAAGACTCTTGAGAATGTTTATAACACAAATCTGTGAAAAAGTTGACTGTAAGATCAAAGGTCGATTTTTGGTGAATATTTGAAACATGCTTGCTTGGCTAATTTCTAGCCAAATTTCCAATGAATGTCTCCCCTCCTCCTGCCCGCGCGTGCTCCACATCCTCACACACTCAGCCTTAACTTACACACGCGCGGGCTTGGCAAGACGCACACGCAACATTTCAGGAGAGTGTGGGCTGACCAAGCCCCCACTCATTCCTTGGTTTCTAGCCAAGGCCTTGTGGATCTTGTAATCTTGGATCTCTTAACAAAAGCTGATCTTTTTAGTATTGCATTTCCGATTTTGTATGCAATGGTAAAAAGTTATACAAATCCTGAAACATTGATATATATATATGTATTTATATATATATAAATCTTTATTTCAGACGCCAAGTTCCACATAAAATAACAGACATAGAGCTATAAAAAAGAGAGTAAAACGAAAACATAAAACATAGATAATACAGTGCATAAAAAGTATGAAGACTTTTGTGCCAATGTAGTCTTAAGTTCCAAGTAATCGATAGCAGCTCTTTAGAGGGTTGACCAGGGCCTCTACTATTCAGTTCTCAGACTTGTCCAGTCGACACATGAAACCATACATCAGTTGTCTCAGGAGTGCCTTACAGGTTGGTACGTGCTTAGACAGAAACAACTGACCAGCACTATGCCACCTAGGCACATTAAGTAGCAATCTAAAAGCATCATTGAAACCATACATCAGTTGTCTCAGGATTGCCTTACAGGTTGGTACGTGCTTAGACACAAACAACTGACTAGCACTATGCCACCTTGGCACATTAAGTAGCAATCTAAAAGCATCATTGTAGGCTACTTTCAGTATCTGTATACTCCTTTACCTGTACATAGACCACAAATGAGCAGTGTACAATGGTGTTATGTAGGTTCTAAACAGGGAACATTTAACTGAATCTGAGCACATAGAAAACGTCCTTAATAACATACTGGCCTGAGAATATATTTGACAGCGCTGTTGATACATATCGTTGTCATCTGTCCAATCATCAGAAATGACATGGCAGATATTTTATTTCCTCACAAACACCAAGGGGACTGCCAGATAAATAAAAGGTAGGGAAGGTTAATTTCCTGTCCTGATTACTTCTGACTATCATTATGTGGCTTTTCTTTGCATTATATTTTATATCATGATCTAAGCCATACTGAGAGCACACCCATAGCATCTGTTGCAACAGGCTGAGTGGAACCAGATAATCTGCGTACATCAGATGATTGACAATAGATTCACCAACAAGACAGCCTGTATTTGTCTTATTCAGCTGGCTTGATAAGTCGTCCATATCCATATTAAACAAAAAGGGAAATCAAATTCCTCCTTGTCGAACTCCGTTACCAACATGGAAAGCAGCTGATACAACATTGTCCCATTTAACATGAAAAGTTTGATTTGCATACCAGAACACCAAAATCCTCACAAGAGGTTTAGGGAAACCTCTCGCTATTAGCTTCATAAACAGTTTTTCATGACAAATTCGATCGAAAGCTTTGTAAGCATCAATAAAGCATAAAAATACAGATGAATTAAGACTTGTGTACCTGAGACAATCTCCTTCAGAGCATAGATACAGAGATCAGTACCATGTTTTCTTTTAAAACCAAACTGATTTTCTGCAGTCAGAATATACATTTCCAATTTCAATCAAATAATTCTCTCAAACACTTTAGACAAGATACTGGCCAATGCAATGGGTCGATAGTTGTGTAGCCCGGGTGGTAAACATTTCTGTTGAAACAATCCTATTACATAAATATAAAAGTTTGAATACATAATACTTAAGTTCATAGTTTAATAAATAGACTTTAAGGTTTGAGAGTATGATTTTGATTTGATGAGAAATGCATATTGTTCATGTTTTACTGAATACAGCATTTGGAAATGTATATCTGTTGTTTAAAAAACGCATGTTAAAATGTACCGGTTACAAATATGAAGAGAGTAAGATGAATGTTTTGTGAATCTATGTTGTTGCTTTAATTTTGATTATGATGTTAAGCCAATCCGGTTTGAGGTCAAAGGGCAGGGTAACACGGGAAGTTGGGGTAGATGAGGTTGGAGTAGAAAAAGACAGAGCGAGCGGAGGAGTTGGAGGGAGAAGAAAATTGTAGCGTACGGTAAAATACCAAGAGTGAAGATTTTATATTATCATTAGTGGTGTTATGTTTATATTGTTGGGTGAATATCTCAACCAACAACAATAACCCAGAAAGAGGAGTTTGGCTGTTGGCGGTTTTGGATTAAGCACGGGCTTTGCCGCCAGACTAGCGACAGCGAGTGCCAGGTTGGAGCCGGTGGAGGTCGGGATTGTCGTCGTCCTCAGTCTTCTTCCTGAGTTGGTTCGTCTCGTAAATCCACGAGAGTATTTGGTCGGTCTCTCCTTCACCTGCTGCCGCCCTTCTGCCGCAGTGCGTGTGCTACCGCACTGCTGATCCGAGGTACCAGCTCCTTGTTATTTTGTGCCATCCTGGCGAAACAGCCATTTTGTTTACGGCTACAACGCACACGAGCTACACTCAGGCCTGCACCGTAGAACTGTACTGAATTAAGGTATTCGTGTAGTTAGCATTGCCGGCTAGTTTGTATTGTGTGTCCATGTGCATTACGATGTCATGTAAATGTTGAACCAATAACTGAAGAACTGATTTTTTGTCTGAAGTAAATCTTTCCTGTTTTTGTTTAACAGTTGGTTGTATTGTTTTTTTCATATGTTAAATTGGTTTAAGTTAGTAACAATTACTAACGAACTCAGGTTAGCCACCTCTCATTACAAATCCACCAAACTAGAGAGGCGCTACAGTTGTCTATGCTGTTCAGTTTACCAGCCTTATCTTTAACAACAGGCACTAACAGTACTGACATAATAGAGTTCGGTAGAACACCATGAACCATAATTCCAGTGAGACACATGGCTAGAAATGGACTGAGTCTATAACTGGCATTTTTTAGATGCTCTGCAGAAATGGAATCCATACCACAAGCTTTGTTGTTGTCTAGCATGTGGATGGCATCATAAATATCTACTGATCTAACTATCAAGTCTGCAGAGATACCTTTATATTGATTATCAATTCTCACTGTGTTACTTTGAACACAATTAAATAGTTTACTGTAGTGCTCATGCCATAGATCAGCAATCTTCTCTGGACAACTAACCCCTTTGATATCAGAAGGGAGGGGAGTTCTGTTATTATTTATGATCTTGACCTCCTTCCAGAAGTCAGTAAGATTGTTATTCTGCATCTTTCTGGCCAGCGAGTCTACTCTCATTGTGTTTTCATTTCTCTTAATGAAACGAGTGCATATTTAAATCTAGCATTTGTGAGGTTTTTGTTATCAAGCAGCACTCCCTGTCTGGGTCTGCCTGCCTCTGACCAGACTCTAAAGGCTTCTCTAGCAGCAGCATGTTGCTCAGACACAAACTCATTCCAGACAGGCCGTGCGTTAGGGACCTTACTCTTGTGATTAATAAAAGGTTCACTGGAAGCATAAAGACATTTGACAATATCATCATACATGGCACAGAGCTTTTCAGCATGATGTTTATCCTTGCAGTTCATATCCGTGCACATTAGGGCATCCCTAGAAAATGCAACATCACTATGTAAGCTGTCAGTTAATAGAGAATATCTGTGCCGAACCTCTTTGGTCAATTTTGACCAGTCCAGTTTTCTTGGGGGGCCAGCAACAAGGGTACAATCTCAACATTTAGCAGCATAGCAACTGGTATGTGATCAGTGGTGGCCAGCCCATAACACATCTCTATACTTTCCAGTGAGTCATGAGCATCGGCTGTGGTTACAATATGGTCTAGCCAGGAAGTTGTGTGCCACGTTTCACTTATATAGGTAAAACTTGTATCAGGCAATAACGCTTGATATAATTAATTTAGTTTCATTACAGAACTGCTGCAGATGTTGTGCGAATAAACGCTTATCTGACATTTCAGCATTAAAATCACCCATGACATAGACACAACATGAACTATTGTCCTCTATGAAGGACTGAATAAAAGCTAACCTGTTCTGAAATTCATCCTCATGGTCATAGGATTCATATGGTGTGTACACATTTACAATAGTAAATTTATTTTCATTGTGATTAAACTCCAACCCAATAGCCCAGTCAACGTTAAGCCACACCACCTTTACCGTTGGGTCATATTTTATGTTCCACAGTATAGCTACACCACCAGCTATCCTCCCACAAACCATTCTCATGCTGAGATTGGTAGTGGACTCTCCAGCACTATGAAACATCTTGTGTAGGGAGTTCAATTTGTCCAGATCTTGCTTGGCCATCCAGGTTTCTTGAAGGCAGACAATGTCACTCTCGTCCAGCAATGTGTCCACCACCAAACGTCTTGATCTATCAGCAGCAGTATGTCCTACTCGGAGGCCACGAGCGTTGTAGGATACAACCCGCATTAATGATCTACCACGGACCCATCAGGGCAGCTGGCCGGTGTGTCTGTCTCCCTGGTCTCTACATATAGGCCTACATTCATCCCAGCATCATGACTGAGCTGAAGCTCGGTACCCTGAGAGTGGGGGGTATGCTCTGGTCGAGCTTTTTTGAAAGTATAGACCAAGGGTAATTACCACACCACAACTGTCCCACCATTACCCATAGGTGGCGCTACATTCCACGCCCTAAAGCACAAAGGCTTTCTGGAATGGATAGGCTAACCAAGCCCCCTCCCTTCACTCCTTGGGTTGAAATAAAGGCCCTTGTGGATCTTGATGGTATTATATTTCAGATTTGGTATCCCATTGGTAATTCTGCAGCATAGATTTTTCTATACAGTTCCAATTTGTCAAGAATATACATTTTTCAATGGTTCGCAATGTTTGGAGGAATCCGCCATTACTGCTTGCAGTTATATTTATTATTATTCTTGTTCCATGGAAGTCAATGGCAGCCCCTAGAACACTTCGACAACTTTTTGTGAAATTTGGCACACTCATTAAGGACAGTTGATTCTATACCTACACCAAGTTTCATGTCTCCCATTAGACCACTCCAGCGCCACCAATGGGTCAAAGTTGGACTTGTGTTTACACACGCAACTTTTGAACCGTATGACCCATTTTCAAAAATGAGGTACCATTGGATTCCCTGGTTCAAGCCGAGTTCAACGCACCCCATGGCGTCAATTTCCGGTTATGTAGATTTTCCGCTATTTCCGGTTTTATCAAAAACCTTTGAAAGCCTACTCCTCCTACAATTTTTGTCATATCTTCTTCAAAGTTACCAGAGATGATCTTCAGACCAAGCCTCACAAAAGTTATCGAAAATAATTTTGATCCTCGCAACCGTTTGTCCGGTACAGCCAATCAAATTCATCAGAAAAGCCGCCAAACAGGATGTGAAGTCATGTCTCAGCAAATCTTTGAGATATCAACACGAAACTTGGTATATCGATGGAAGACACTACAACATGTTACCGTGTGCAAAGGCAACTTCATATCTCCAAAAATGATTGATATAAAGCAAATTGAACTTATCGCTAACGCTAAAATAATGCTTTACACATCAGCCAGTCAAAAACTGATACTCTGATTCAATCACAAGTTCATATGAAGACTCTTGAGAATGTTTATAACACAAATCTGTGAAAAAGTTGACTGTAAGATCAAAGGTCGATTTTTGGTGAATATTTGAAACATGCTTGCTTGGCTAATTTCTAGCCAAATTTCCAATGAATGTCTCCCCTCCTCCTGCCCGCGCGTGCTCCACATCCTCACACACTCAGCCTTAACTTACACACGCGCGGGCTTGGCAAGACGCACACGCAACATTTCAGGAGAGTGTGGGCTGACCAAGCCCCCACTCATTCCTTGGTTTCTAGCCAAGGCCTTGTGGATCTTGTAATCTTGGATCTCTTAACAAAAGCTGATCTTTTTAGTATTGCATTTCCGATTTTGTATGCAATGGTAAAAAGTTATACAAATCCTGAAACATTGATATATATATATATGTATTTATATATATATAAATCTTTATTTCAGACGCCAAGTTCCACATAAAATAACAGACATAGAGCTATAAAAAAGAGAGTAAAACGAAAACATAAAACATAGATAATACAGTGCATAAAAAGTATGAAGACTTTTGTGCCAATGTAGTCTTAAGTTCCAAGTAATCGATAGCAGCTCTTTAGAGGGTTGACCAGGGCCTCTACTATTCAGTTCTCAGACTTGTCCAGTCGACACATGAAACCATACATCAGTTGTCTCAGGAGTGCCTTACAGGTTGGTACGTGCTTAGACAGAAACAACTGACCAGCACTATGCCACCTAGGCACATTAAGTAGCAATCTAAAAGCATCATTGAAACCATACATCAGTTGTCTCAGGATTGCCTTACAGGTTGGTACGTGCTTAGACACAAACAACTGACTAGCACTATGCCACCTTGGCACATTAAGTAGCAATCTAAAAGCATCATTGTAGGCTACTTTCAGTATCTGTATACTCCTTTACCTGTACATAGACCACAAATGAGCAGTGTACAATGGTGTTATGTAGGTTCTAAACAGGGAACATTTAACTGAATCTGAGCACATAGAAAACGTCCTTAATAACATACTGGCCTGAGAATATATTTGACAGCGCTGTTGATACATATCGTTGTCATCTGTCCAATCATCAGAAATGACATGGCAGATATTTTATTTCCTCACAAACACCAAGGGGACTGCCAGATAAATAAAAGGTAGGGAAGGTTAATTTCCTGTCCTGATTACTTCTGACTATCATTATGTGGCTTTTCTTTGCATTATATTTTATATCATGATCTAAGCCATACTGAGAGCACACCCATAGCATCTGTTGCAACAGGCTGAGTGGAACCAGATAATCTGCGTACATCAGATGATTGACAATAGATTCACCAACAAGACAGCCTGTATTTGTCTTATTCAGCTGGCTTGATAAGTCGTCCATATCCATATTAAACAAAAAGGGAAATCAAATTCCTCCTTGTCGAACTCCGTTACCAACATGGAAAGCAGCTGATACAACATTGTCCCATTTAACATGAAAAGTTTGATTGGCATACCAGAACACCAAAATCCTCACAAGAGGTTTAGGGAAACCTCTCGCTATTAGCTTCATAAACAGTTTTTCATGACAAATTCGATCGAAAGCTTTGTAAGCATCAATAAAGCATAAAAATACAGATGAATTAAGACTTGTGTACCTGAGACAATCTCCTTCAGAGCATAGATACAGAGATCAGTACCATGTTTTCTTTTAAAACCAAACTGATTTTCTGCAGTCAGAATATACATTTCCAATTTCAATCAAATAATTCTCTCAAACACTTTAGACAAGATACTGGCCAATGCAATGGGTCGATAGTTGTGTAGCCCGGGTGGTAAACATTTCTGTTGAAACAATCCTATTACATAAATATAAAAGTTTGAATACATAATACTTAAGTTCATAGTTTAATAAATAGACTTTAAGGTTTGAGAGTATGATTTTGATTTGATGAGAAATGCATATTGTTCATGTTTTACTGAATACAGCATTTGGAAATGTATATCTGTTGTTTAAAAAACGCATGTTAAAATGTACCGGTTACAAATATGAAGAGAGTAAGATGAATGTTTTGTGAATCTATGTTGTTGCTTTAATTTTGATTATGATGTTAAGCCAATCCGGTTTGAGGTCAAAGGGCAGGGTAACACGGGAAGTTGGGGTAGATGAGGTTGGAGTAGAAAAAGACAGAGCGAGCGGAGGAGTTGGAGGGAGAAGAAAATTGTAGCGTACGGTAAAATACCAAGAGTGAAGATTTTATATTATCATTAGTGGTGTTATGTTTATATTGTTGGGTGAATATCTCAACCAACAACAATAACCCAGAAAGAGGAGTTTGGCTGTTGGCGGTTTTGGATTAAGCACGGGCTTTGCCGCCAGACTAGCGACAGCGAGTGCCAGGTTGGAGCCGGTGGAGGTCGGGATTGTCGTCGTCCTCAGTCTTCTTCCTGAGTTGGTTCGTCTCGTAAATCCACGAGAGTATTTGGTCGGTCTCTCCTTCACCTGCTGCCGCCCTTCTGCCGCAGTGCGTGTGCTACCGCACTGCTGATCCGAGGTACCAGCTCCTTGTTATTTTGTGCCATCCTGGCGAAACAGCCATTTTGTTTACGGCTACAACGCACACGAGCTACACTCAGGCCTGCACCGTAGAACTGTACTGAATTAAGGTATTCGTGTAGTTAGCATTGCCGGCTAGTTTGTATTGTGTGTCCATGTGCATTACGATGTCATGTAAATGTTGAACCAATAACTGAAGAACTGATTTTTTGTCTGAAGTAAATCTTTCCTGTTTTTGTTTAACAGTTGGTTGTATTGTTTTTTTCATATGTTAAATTGGTTTAAGTTAGTAACAATTACTAACGAACTCAGGTTAGCCACCTCTCATTACAAATCCACCAAACTAGAGAGGCGCTACAGTTGTCTATGCTGTTCAGTTTACCAGCCTTATCTTTAACAACAGGCACTAACAGTACTGACATAATAGAGTTCGGTAGAACACCATGAACCATAATTCCAGTGAGACACATGGCTAGAAATGGACTGAGTCTATAACTGGCATTTTTTAGATGCTCTGCAGAAATGGAATCCATACCACAAGCTTTGTTGTTGTCTAGCATGTGGATGGCATCATAAATATCTACTGATCTAACTATCAAGTCTGCAGAGATACCTTTATATTGATTATCAATTCTCACTGTGTTACTTTGAACACAATTAAATAGTTTACTGTAGTGCTCATGCCATAGATCAGCAATCTTCTCTGGACAACTAACCCCTTTGATATCAGAAGGGAGGGGAGTTCTGTTATTATTTATGATCTTGACCTCCTTCCAGAAGTCAGTAAGATTGTTATTCTGCATCTTTCTGGCCAGCGAGTCTGCTCTCATTGTGTTTTCATTTCTCTTAATGAAACGAGTGCATATTTAAATCTAGCATTTGTGAGGTTTTTGTTATCAAGCAGCACTCTCTGTCTGGGTCTGCCTGCCTCTGACCAGACTCTAAAGGCTTCTCTAGCAGCAGCATGTTGCTCAGACACAAACTCATTCCAGACAGGCCGTGCGTTAGGGACCTTACTCTTGTGATTAATAAAAGGTTCACTGGAAGCATAAAGACATTTGACAATATCATCATACATGGCACAGAGCTTTTCAGCATTATGTTTATCCTTGCAGTTCATATCCGAGAATTAGTTAATAGAGAATATCTGTGCCGAACCTCTTTGGTCAATTTTGACCAGTCCAGTTTTCTTGGGGGGCCAGCAACAAGGGTACACTCTCAACATTTAGCAGCATAGCAACTGGTATGTGATCAGTGGTGGCCAGCCCATAACACATCTCTATACTTTCCAGTGAGTCATGAGAATCGGCTGTGGTTACAATATGGTCTAGCCAGGAAGTTGTGTGCCACGTTTCACTTATATAGGTAAAACTTGTATCAGGCAATAACGCTTGATATAATTAATTTAGTTTCATTACAGAACTGCTGCAGATGTTGTGCGAATAAACACTTATCTGACATGTCAGCATTAAAATCACCCATGACATAGACACAACATGAACTATTGTCCTCTATGAAGGACTGAATAAAAGCTAACCTGTTCTGAAATTCATCCTCATGGTCATAGGATTCATATGGTGTGTACACATTTACAATAGTACATTTATTTTCATTGTGATTAAACTCCAACCCAATAGCCCAGTCAACGTTAAGCCACACCACCTTTACCGTTGGGTCATATTTTATGTTCCACAGTATAGCTACACCACCAGCTATCCTCCCACAAACCATTCTCATGCTGAGATCGGTAGTGGACTCTCCAGCACCATGAAAGTTCTTGTGTAGGGAGTTCAATTTGTCCAGATCTTGCTTGGTCATCCAGGTTTCTTGAAGGCAGACAATGTCACTCTCGTCCAGCAATGTGTCCACCACCAAACGTCTTGATCTATCAGCAGCAGTATGTCCTACTCGGAGGCCACGAGCGTTGTAGGATACAACCCGCATTAATGATCTACCACGGACCCATCAGGGCAGCTGGCCGGTGTGTCTGTCTCCCTGGTCTCTACATATAGGCCTACATTCATCCCAGCATCATGACTGAGCTGAAGCTCGGTACCCTGAGAGCGGGGGGTATTCTCTGGTCGAGCTTTTTTGAAAGTATAGACCAAGGGTAATTACCAAACCACAACTGTCCCACCATTACCCATATGTGGCGCTACATTCCACGCCCTAAAGCACAAAGGCTTTCTGGAATGGATAGGCTAACCAAGCCCCCTCCCTTCACTCCTTGAGTTGAAATAAAGGCCCTTGTGGATCCTGGTGGTATTATATTTCAGATTTGGTATCCCATTGGTAATTCTGCAGCATAGATTTTTCTATACAGTTCCAATTTGTCAAGAATATACATTTTTCAATGGTTCGCAATGTTTGGAGGAATCCTCCATTACTGCTTGCAGTTATAGTTTTATTAGGATTCCTCCGTCAGGAGGAAACCTATTGTTATTGTTAGTTTTATTATTATTATTATTCTTGTTCCATGGAAGTCAATGGCAGCCCCTAGAACCCTTCGACAACTTTTTGTGAAATTTGGCACACTCATTAAGGACAGTTGATTCTATACCTACACCAAGTTTCATGTCTCCCATTAGACCACTCCAGCGCCACCAACGGGTCAAAGTTGGACTTGTGTTTACACACGCAACTTTTGAACCGTATGACCCATTTTCAAAAATGAGGTACCATTGGATTCCCTGGATCAAGCCGAGTTCAACGCACCCCATGGCGTCAATTTCCGGTTATATAGATTTTCCGCTATTTCCGGTTTTATCAAAAACCTTTGAAAGCCTACTCCTCCTACAATTTTTGTCATATCTTCTTCAAAGTTACCAGAGATGATCTTCAGACCAAGCCTCACAAAAGTTATCGAAAAGAATTTTGATCCTCACAACCGTTTGTCCGGTACAGCCAATCAAATTCATCAGAAAAGCCGCCAAACAGGATGTGAAGTCATGTCTCAGCAAATCTTTGAGATATCAACACGAAACTTGGTATATCGATGGAAGACACTACAACATGTTACCGTGTGCAAAGGCAACTTCATATCTCCAAAAATGATTGATATAAAGCAAATTGAACTTATCGCTAACGCTAAAATAATGCTTTACACATCAGCCAGTCAAAAACTGATACTCTGATTCAATCACAAGTTCATATGAAGACTCTTGAGAATGTTTATAACACAAATCTGTGAAAAAGTTGACTGTAAGATCAAAGGTCGATTTTTGGTGAATATTTGAAACATGCTTGCTTGGCTAATTTCTAGCCAAATTTCCAATGAATGTCTCCCCTCCTCCTGCCCGCGCGTGCTCCACATCCTCACACACTCAGCCTTAACTTACACACGCGCGGGCTTGGCAAGACGCACACGCAACATTTCAGGAGAGTGTGGGCTGACCAAGCCCCCACTCATTCCTTGGTTTCTAGCAAAGGCCTTGTGGATCTTGTAATCTTGGATCTCTTAACAAAAGCTGATCTTTTTAGTATTGCATTTCCGATTTTGTATGCAATGGTAAAAAGTTATACAAATCCTGAAACATTGATATATATATATATGTATTTATATATATATAAATCTTTATTTCAGACGCCAAGTTCCACATAAAATAACAGACATAGAGCTATAAAAAAGAGAGTAAAACGAAAACATAAAACATAGATAATACAGTGCATAAAAAGTATGAAGACTTTTGTGCCAATGTAGTCTTAAGTTCCAAGTAATCGATAGCAGCTCTTTAGAGGGTTGACCAGGGCCTCTACTATTCAGTTCTCAGACTTGTCCAGTCGACACATGAAACCATACATCAGTTGTCTCAGGAGTGCCTTACAGGTTGGTACGTGCTTAGACAGAAACAACTGACCAGCACTATGCCACCTAGGCACATTAAGTAGCAATCTAAAAGCATCATTGAAACCATACATCAGTTGTCTCAGGATTGCCTTACAGGTTGGTACGTGCTTAGACACAAACAACTGACTAGCACTATGCCACCTTGGCACATTAAGTAGCAATCTAAAAGCATCATTGTAGGCTACTTTCAGTATCTGTATACTCCTTTACCTGTACATAGACCACAAATGAGCAGTGTACAATGGTGTTATGTAGGTTCTAAACAGGGAACATTTAACTGAATCTGAGCACATAGAAAACGTCCTTAATAACATACTGGCCTGAGAATATATTTGACAGCGCTGTTGATACATATCGTTGTCATCTGTCCAATCATCAGAAATGACATGGCAGATATTTTATTTCCTCACAAACACCAAGGGGACTGCCAGATAAATAAAAGGTAGGGAAGGTTAATTTCCTGTCCTGATTACTTCTGACTATCATTATGTGGCTTTTCTTTGCATTATATTTTATATCATGATCTAAGCCATACTGAGAGCACACCCATAGCATCTGTTGCAACAGGCTGAGTGGAACCAGATAATCTGCGTACATCAGATGATTGACAATAGATTCACCAACAAGACAGCCTGTATTTGTCTTATTCAGCTGGCTTGATAAGTCGTCCATATCCATATTAAACAAAAAGGGAAATCAAATTCCTCCTTGTCGAACTCCGTTACCAACATGGAAAGCAGCTGATACAACATTGTCCCATTTAACATGAAAAGTTTGATTGGCATACCAGAACACCAAAATCCTCACAAGAGGTTTAGGGACACCTCTCGCTATTAGCTTCATAAACAGTTTTTCATGACAAATTCGATCGAAAGCTTTGTAAGCATCAATAAAGCATAAAAATACAGATGAATTAAGACTTGTGTACCTGAGACAATCTCCTTCAGAGCATAGATACAGAGATCAGTACCATGTTTTCTTTTAAAACCAAACTGATTTTCTGCAGTCAGAATATACATTTCCAATTTCAATCAAATAATTCTCTCAAACACTTTAGACAAGATACTGGCCAATGCAATGGGTCGATAGTTGTCTATGCTGTTCAGTTTACCAGCCTTATCTTTAACAACAGGCACTAACAGTACTGACATAATAGAGTTCGGTAGAACACCATGAACCATAATTCCAGTGAGACACATGGCTAGAAATGGACTGAGTCTATAACTGGCATTTTTTAGATGCTCTGCAGAAATGCAATCCATACCACAAGCTTTGTTGTTGTCTAGCATGTGGATGGCATCATAAATATCTACTGATCTAACTATCAAGTCTGCAGAGATACCTTTATATTCATTATCAATTCTCACTGTGTTACTTTGAACACAATTAAATAGTTTACTGTAGTGCTCATTCCATAGATCAGCAATCTTCTCTGGACAACTAACCCCTTTGATATCAGAAGGGAGGGGAGTTCTGTTATTATTTATGATCTTGACCTCCTTCCAGAAGTCAGTAAGATTGTTATTCTGCATCTTTCTGGCCAGCGAGTCTGCTCTCATTGTGTTTTCATTTCTCTTAATGAAACGAGTGCATATTTAAATCTAGCATTTGTGAGGTTTTTGTTATCAAGCAGCACTCCCTGTCTGGGTCTGCCTGCCTCTGACCAGACTCTAAAGGCTTCTCTAGCAGCAGCATGTTGCTCAGACACAAACTCATTCCAGACAGGCCGTGCGTTAGGGACCTTACTCTTGTGATTAATAAAAGGTTCACTGGAAGCATAAAGACATTTGACAATATCATCATACATGGCACAGAGCTTTTCAGCATGATGTTTATCCTTGCAGTTCATATCCGTGCACATTAGGGCATCCCTAGAAAATGCAACATCACTATGTAAGCTGTCAGTTAATAGAGAATATCTGTGCATAACCTCTTTGGTCAATTTTGACCAGTCCAGTTTTCTTGGGGGGCCAGCAACAAGGGTACACTCTCAACATTTAGCAGCATAGCAACTGGTATGTGATCAGTGGTGGCCAGCCCATAACACATCTCTATACTTTCCAGTGAGTCATGAGCATCGGCTGTGGTTACAATATGGTCTAGCCAGGAAGTTGTGTGCCACGTTTCACTTATATAGGTAAAACTTGTATCAGGCAATAACGCTTGATATAATTAATTTAGTTTCATTACAGAACTGCTGCAGATGTTGTGCGAATAAACACTTATCTGACATGTCAGCATTAAAATCACCCATGACATAGACACAACATGAACTATTGTCCTCTATGAAGGACTGAATAAAAGCTAACCTGTTCTGAAATTCATCCTCATGGTCATAGGATTCATATGGTGTGTACACATTTACAATAGTAAATTTATTTTCATTGTGATTAAACTCCAACCCAATAGCCCAGTCAACGTTAAGCCACACCACCTTTACCGTTGGGTCATATTTTATGTTCCACAGTATAGCTACACCACCAGCTATCCTCCCACAAACCATTCCCATGCTGAGATCGGTAGTGGACTCTCCAGCACCATGAAAGTTCTTGTGTAGGGAGTTCAATTTGTCCAGATCTTGCTTGGCCATCCAGGTTTCTTGAAGGCAGACAATGTCACTCTCGTCCAGCAATGTGTCCACCACCAAACGTCTTGATCTATCAGCAGCAGTATGTCCTACTCGGAGGCCACGAGCGTTGTAGGATACAACCCGCATTAATGATCTACCACGGACCCATCAGGGCAGCTGGCCGGTGTGTCTGTCTCCCTGGTCTCTACATATAGGCCTACATTCATCCCAGCATCATGACTGAGCTGAAGCTCGGTACCCTGAGAGCGGGGGGGTATGCTCTGGTCGAGCTTTTTTGAAAGTATAGACCAAGGGTAATTACCACACCACAACTGTCCCACCATTACCCATAGGTGGCGCTACATTCCACGCCCTAAAGCACAAAGGCTTTCTGGAATGGATAGGCTAACCAAGCCCCCTCCCTTCACTCCTTGGGTTGAAATAAAGGCCCTTGTGGATCTTGATGGTATTATTTCAGATTTGGTATCCCATTGGTAATTCTGCAGCATAGATTTTTCTATACAGTTCCAATTTGTCAAGAATATACATTTTTCAATGGTTCGTAATGTTTGGAGGAATCCGCCATTACTGCTTGCAGTTATATTATTATTATTATTATTCTTGTTCCATGGAAGTCAATGGCAGCCCCTAGAACACTTCGACAACTTTTTGTGAAATTTGGCACACTCATTAAGGACAGTTGATTCTATACCTACACCAAGTTTCATGTCTCCCATTAGACCACTCCAGCGCCACCAATGGGTCAAAGTTGGACTTGTGTTTACACACGCAACTTTTGAACCGTATGACCCATTTTCAAAAATGAGGTACCATTGGATTCCCTGGTTCAAGCCGAGTTCAACGCACCCCATGGCGTCAATTTCCGGTTATATAGATTTTCCGCTACTTCCGGTTTTATCAAAAACCTTTGAAAGCCTACTCCTCCTACAATTTTTGTCATATCTTCTTCAAAGTTACCAGAGATGATCTTCAGACCAAGCCTCACAAAAGTTATCGAAAAGAATTTTGATCCTCACAACCGTTTGTCCGGTACAGCCAATCAAATTCATCAGAAAAGCCGCCAAACAGGATGTGAAGTCATGTCTCAGCAAATCTTTGAGATATCAACACGAAACTTGGTATATCGATGGAAGACACTACAACATGTTACCGTGTGCAAAGGCAACTTCATATCTCCAAAAATGATTGATATAAAGCAAATTGAACTTATCGCTAACGCTAAAATAATGCTTTACACATCAGCCAGTCAAAAACTGATACTCTGATTCAATCACAAGTTCATATGAAGACTCTTGAGAATGTTTATAACACAAATCTGTGAAAAAGTTGACTGTAAGATCAAAGGTCGATTTTTGGTGAATATTTGAAACATGCTTGCTTGGCTAATTTCTAGCCAAATTTCCAATGAATGTCTCCCCTCCTCCTGCCCGCACGTGCTCCACATCCTCACACACTCAGCCTTAACTTACACACGCGCGGGCTTGGCAAGACGCACACGCAACATTTCAGGAGAGTGTGGGCTGACCAAGCCCCCACTCATTCCTTGGTTTCTAGCCAAGGCCTTGTGGATCTTGTAATCTTGGATCTCTTAACAAAAGCTGATCTTTTTAGTATTGCATTTCCGATTTTGTATGCAATGGTAAAACGTTATACAAATCCTGAAACATTGATATATATATATGTATTTATATATATATAAATCTTTATTTCAGACGCCAAGTTCCACATAAAATAACAGACATAGAGCTATAAAAAAGAGAGTAAAACGAAAACATAAAACATAGATAATACAGTGCATAAAAAGTATGAAGACTTTTGTGCCAATGTAGTCTTAAGTTCCAAGTAATCGATAGCAGCTCTTTAGAGGGTTGACCAGGGCCTCTACTATTCAGTTCTCAGACTTGTCCAGTCGACACATGAAACCATACATCAGTTGTCTCAGGAGTGCCTTACAGGTTGGTACGTGCTTAGACAGAAACAACTGACCAGCACTATGCCACCTAGGCACATTAAGTAGCAATCTAAAAGCATCATTGAAACCATACATCAGTTGTCTCAGGATTGCCTTACAGGTTGGTACGTGCTTAGACACAAACAACTGACTAGCACTATGCCACCTTGGCACATTAAGTAGCAATCTAAAAGCATCATTGTAGGCTACTTTCAGTATCTGTATACTCCTTTACCTGTACATAGACCACAAATGAGCAGTGTACAATGGTGTTATGTAGGTTCTAAACAGGGAACATTTAACTGAATCTGAGCACATAGAAAACGTCCTTAATAACATACTGGCCTGAGAATATATTTGACAGCGCTGTTGATACATATCGTTGTCATCTGTCCAATCATCAGAAATGACATGGCAGATATTTTTATTTCCTCACAAACACCAAGGGGACTGCCAGATAAATAAAAGGTAGGGAAGGTTAATTTCCTGTCCTGATTACTTCTGACTATCATTATGTGGCTTTTCTTTGCATTATATTTTATATCATGATCTAAGCCATACTGAGAGCACACCCATAGCATCTGTTGCAACAGGCTGAGTGGAACCAGATAATCTGCGTACATCAGATGATTGACAATAGATTCACCAACAAGACAGCCTGTATTTGTCTTATTCAGCTGGCTTGATAAGTCGTCCATATCCATATTAAACAAAAAGGGAAATCAAATTCCTCCTTGTCGAACTCCGTTACCAACATGGAAAGCAGCTGATACAACATTGTCCCATTTAACATGAAAAGTTTGATTGGCATACCAGAACACCAAAATCCTCACAAGAGGTTTAGGGAAACCTCTCGCTATTAGCTTCATAAACAGTTTTTCATGACAAATTCGATCGAAAGCTTTGTAAGCATCAATAAAGCATAAAAATACAGATGAATTAAGACTTGTGTACCTGAGACAATCTCCTTCAGAGCATAGATACAGAGATCAGTACCATGTTTTCTTTTAAAACCAAACTGATTTTCTGCAGTCAGAATATACATTTCCAATTTCAATCAAATAATTCTCTCAAACACTTTAGACAAGATACTGGCCAATGCAATGGGTCGATAGTTGTGTAGCCCGGGTGGTAAACATTTCTGTTGAAACAATCCTATTACATAAATATAAAAGTTTGAATACATAATACTTAAGTTCATAGTTTAATAAATAGACTTTAAGGTTTGAGAGTATGATTTTGATTTGATGAGAAATGCATATTGTTCATGTTTTACTGAATACAGCAATTGGAAATGTATATCTGTTGTTTAAAAAACGCATGTTAAAATGTACCGGTTACAAATATGAAGAGAGTAAGATGAATGTTTTGTGAATCTATGTTGTTGCTTTAATTTTGATTATGATGTTAAGCCAATCCGGTTTGAGGTCAAAGGGCAGGGTAACACGGGAAGTTGGGGTAGATGAGGTTGGAGTAGAAAAAGACAGAGCGAGCGGAGGAGTTGGAGGGAGAAGAAAATTGTAGCGTACGGTAAAATACCAAGAGTGAAGATTTTATATTATCATTAGTGGTGTTATGTTTATATTGTTGGGTGAATATCTGAACCAACAACAATAACCCAGAAAGAGGAGTTTGGCTGTTGGCGGTTTTGGATTAAGCACGGGCTTTGCCGCCAGACTAGCGACAGCGAGTGCCAGGTTGGAGCCGGTGGAGGTCGGGATTGTCGTCGTCCTCAGTCTTCTTCCTGAGTTGGTTCGTCTCGTAAATCCACGAGAGTATTTGGTCGGTCTCTCCTTCACCTGCTGCCGCCCTTCTGCCGCAGTGCGTGTGCTACCGCACTGCTGATCCGAGGTACCAGCTCCTTGTTATTTTGTGCCATCCTGGCGAAACAGCCATTTTGTTTACGGCTACAACGCACACGAGCTACACTCAGGCCTGCACCGTAGAACTGTACTGAATTAAGGTATTCGTGTAGTTAGCATTGCCGGCTAGTTTGTATTGTGTGTCCATGTGCATTACGATGTCATGTAAATGTTGAACCAATAACTGAAGAACTGATTTTTTGTCTGAAGTAAATCTTTCCTGTTTTTGTTTAACAGTTGGTTGTATTGTTTTTTTCATATGTTAAATTGGTTTAAGTTAGTAACAATTACTAACGAACTCAGGTTAGCCACCTCTCATTACAAATCCACCAAACTAGAGAGGCGCTACAGTTGTCTATGCTGTTCAGTTTACCAGCCTTATCTTTAACAACAGGCACTAACAGTACTGACATAATAGAGTTCGGTAGAACACCATGAACCATAATTCCAGTGAGACACATGGCTAGAAATGGACTGAGTCTATAACTGGCATTTTTTAGATGCTCTGCAGAAATGGAATCCATACCACAAGCTTTGTTGTTGTCTAGCATGTGGATGGCATCATAAATATCTACTGATCTAACTATCAAGTCTGCAGAGATACCTTTATATTGATTATCAATTCTCACTGTGTTACTTTGAACACAATTAAATAGTTTACTGTAGTGCTCATGCCATAGATCAGCAATCTTCTCTGGACAACTAACCCCTTTGATATCAGAAGGGAGGGGAGTTCTGTTATTATTTATGATCTTGACCTCCTTCCAGAAGTCAGTAAGATTGTTATTCTGCATCTTTCTGGCCAGCGAGTCTGCTCTCATTGTGTTTTCATTTCTCTTAATGAAACGAGTGCATATTTAAATCTAGCATTTGTGAGGTTTTTGTTATCAAGCAGCACTCTCTGTCTGGGTCTGCCTGCCTCTGACCAGACTCTAAAGGCTTCTCTAGCAGCAGCATGTTGCTCAGACACAAACTCATTCCAGACAGGCCGTGCGTTAGGGACCTTACTCTTGTGATTAATAAAAGGTTCACTGGAAGCATAAAGACATTTGACAATATCATCATACATGGCACAGAGCTTTTCAGCATTATGTTTATCCTTGCAGTTCATATCCGAGAATTAGTTAATAGAGAATATCTGTGCCGAACCTCTTTGGTCAATTTTGACCAGTCCAGTTTTCTTGGGGGGCCAGCAACAAGGGTACACTCTCAACATTTAGCAGCATAGCAACTGGTATGTGATCAGTGGTGGCCAGCCCATAACACATCTCTATACTTTCCAGTGAGTCATGAGAATCGGCTGTGGTTACAATATGGTCTAGCCAGGAAGTTGTGTGCCACGTTTCACTTATATAGGTAAAACTTGTATCAGGCAATAACGCTTGATATAATTAATTTAGTTTCATTACAGAACTGCTGCAGATGTTGTGCGAATAAACACTTATCTGACATGTCAGCATTAAAATCACCCATGACATAGACACAACATGAACTATTGTCCTCTATGAAGGACTGAATAAAAGCTAACCTGTTCTGAAATTCATCCTCATGGTCATAGGATTCATATGGTGTGTACACATTTACAATAGTAAATTTATTTTCATTGTGATTAAACTCCAACCCAATAGCCCAGTCAACGTTAAGCCACACCACCTTTACCGTTGGGTCATATTTTATGTTCCACAGTATAGCTACACCACCAGCTATCCTCCCACAAACCATTCTCATGCTGAGATCGGTAGTGGGACTCTCCAGCACCATGAAAGTTCTTGTGTAGGGAGTTCAATTTGTCCAGATCTTGCTTGGTCATCCA